>NC_133323.1:9697437-9741294 GCF_012295235.1 Primulina huaijiensis | reverse complement strand
TATTATTATTATTATTATATATTTCAATTATTTTGGGAAAACTGAAAAAACCGACTTAGATAGTCACGGAGTACCGTTATCCGCCACTTAACCGGGAAATGAACTAGAATCTGCAAAAACAAAATGAAAATATCAAACAACTATTGTGGATCATATAAAGGCATAAAATCATCATTAAGAATTTCATTTTCTATAAAAGGCTTAAGTCTTTGTCCATTAACTTTAAACACGTCATTATTTTTAGGATTTTCAATATCAACAGCACCATGAGGATAAACAAATTTAACTATAAATGGTCCTGACCATCTCGATATTAGTTTTCCTGGAAATAAATGCAAACGAGAATTATAAAGTAAAACTTTTTGTCCAATTTCAAATGACTTTCTCATAATATTTTTATCATGAAAGGCTTTAGTTTTATCTTTATAAATCTTTGAATTTTCATATGCATCATTTCTTAATTCTTTTAGTTCATTTAATTGCAATTTTCTTAATTGTATTCCAAATCGACTAAAAATATTTTGTTATAAAAATTTTATAACAACTTTATGATCATTAGTTCTACATACAATTGCTTCAATCTATTTTGAAACATAATCAACAGCGACTAAAATGTACGTATATCCAAAAGATAATGGAAATGGACCCATAAAATATATTCCCCAACTATCGAATAATTCAATAATTATGATTGGATTAAAGGCATCATGTTTCGTTTTGAAATTGATCCCATCTCCTGACAGTTTTCACAAGATTTGCAAAATAAATGCGTATCTTTGAATAAAGAGGGCCAATAAAATCCACATTGTAAGATTTTTGCAGCTGTTTTATTGGATGAAAAATGACCTCCACATGATTCAGAATGACAAAATTTAATAACATTACTTACTTCATTGTCGGGTATGCATCAGCAAAAAATTTGGTCAGGACAATACTTAAACAAGTAAGGTTCATCCCAATAAAATTTTTTAACTTCTATCAAGAATTTATTCTTATCCTGTGAATTCCAATGAGAAGGCATTTTATTTGTCACAATAAAATTTACAATGTTAGCAAACCAGGGCATAATAGTAGCATAAAACAACTGATCATCTGGAAAATTTTCATTTATTGGTATTTCATTATGAGATGATTCAGTCATTATTCTAGATAAATGATCGGCTACGACATTTTCTTTTCCTTTTTTATCTTTAATTATAATATCAAATTCTTGTAACAATAAAATCCACCGTATTAATCTTGGCTTAGCATCTTGTTTATTTGATAAATATTTTACGGCAGAATGATCAGTGTACACAATAGTAGTAGAACCAATTAAATAAGATCGAAACTTATCTAATGCAAATACTACTGAAAGTAATTCTTTTTCAGTAGTTGAATAATTTATTTGGGCACTATTTAAGGTTCTACTAGCATAATAGATTGCATACGGTTTTCCTTCTTTTCTCTGTCCTAACACAGCTCCTATAGCATAATCACTTGCATCACACATTAATTCAAATGGTAAAGACCAATCTGGAGGTTGTAAAATAGGTGATGTAATTAAAAGATTAATTATTTTTTTAAAAGCATTTTCACATTTCTGAGTCCATTCAAATTGTGTATCTTTTGTTAAAAGATTCGAAATTGGTTTAGATATTATGCTGAAATTTTTTATAAACCTTCTATAAAAACCTGCATGACCCAAGAATGATCGAACTTCTTTGACCGTTTTTGGTGATGTTAAATTAGCAATAACATCAACTTTGGCTTTATCAACTTCAATTCCTTTTTCAGATATCACATGACCTAACACAATCCCAGATTTAACCATATAATGACATTTTTCCCAATTTAAAACAAGATTTTTTTCTTCACATCGTTTTAATACTTCTTCTAGGTTTTTAAGACAATTTTCAAATGAGTTTCCAAAAACAGTTATATCATCCATAAAAACTTCTACAAATTCTTCAATCATATCACTGAAAATACTTAACATGCATCTTTGAAAAGTAGCCGGAGCATTACATAAACCAAATGGCATTCTTTTAAATGCAAAAGTTCCGAAAGGACAAGTGAAAGTAGTTTTTTCTTGATCTTCTAATGATATAGGTATTTGATAATACCCCGAATACCCATCAAGAAAACAGTAATAAGAATTTCCTGCTACTTTTTCTAGAATTTGATCTAAAAATGGTAGTGGGAAATGATCTTTTCTAGTTGCATCATTTAATTTTCTATAATCAATACACATACGCCAACTAGATGGAATCCTAGCTTGTAATAACTCTCCCTTTTCATTTTTTATAACAGTGATGCCTGACTTTTTAGGTACTACTTGTGTTGGACTTACCCATTTACTATCTGAGATTGGATAGATAATTCCAGCGTCTAATAGTTTTAATACTTCATTCTTAACAACTTCTTTCATATGTGGATTTAACCTTCTTTGTGGTTGTTGATATGTTTTAGCATTTTCTTCCAAATGAATTTTATGTGTGCAAATTAAAGGATTTATACCTTTTATATCTTTCAAAGTCCATCCAATTGCATTTTTATATTTCTTAAGTAATTTAATTAAATCTTCTTCTTGATTTGGTAGAAGAGTGGAAGAAATTACAACAGGAAATGTTTTATTTTCACCAAGAAATACATATTTCAATTCGAATGGTAAAACTTTTAATTCAAGTTTTGTATTATCATCTTTTTTAAAATTATTTTCAGACTCAAAACTTTCTATTGAAAAAACTTCAGATTGTTGATTTAAGTTTTCTTCTTGTATATTTTCTTCCATAATTGTTTCAATTTCATTATCATATTCATTTTCATTAATACTTGGTTGTTTACATAAATTGAACACATTAAGTTCTAGAGTCATATTTCCAAAAGACAATTTCATTATTCCATTTCGACAATTAATTAAAGCATTTGAAGTTGCTAGAAATGGTCGTCCCAATATTACTGGAATTTCATTATGTACTTCTATTGGTTGTGTATCCAAAACAATAAAATCTACAGGATATATGAATTTATCAACTTGAACCAACACATCTTCTACAATACCTCTAGGTATTTTGATTGACCTATCCGCCAGTAAGAGAGTAACAGAAGTGGGTTTTAATTCTCCTAAATTAAGTTTTTCATAAACTGAATAAGGAAGTAAATTCACACTTGCTCCCAAATCTAACAAAGCTTTTTTAATTTTATTTTCTCCAATAATACATGAAATTGTTGGACAACCAGGATCTTTATATTTTAAACTAGAATTATTTTGAAGAATAGAACTTACTTGTTCAGCCAAGAATGCTTTCTTCTTCACATGCAATTTTCTCTTCACAGTACATAAGTCTTTTAAAAATTTTGCATATGAAGGTACTTGTTTAATAGCATCTAATAATGGAATATTTATCTTTACTTGTTTAAAAACTTCATAGATATCAGAATCATTTTTTTGTTTTTTATGATTTGTTAATGCATGAGGAAATGGTGGAGGTTTATTTGATTCATTTACTATTTCAGATGATTTATCATTCAACATATTATTTTTAGAATTTAAGGTATCATCATTCTCAAAAGTATCAGGATTATCATCCTTACTCTTTGATTTTAAATGATCCTTGTTTTCATTACTATATGGATCATTAACTATTTTACCACTTCTAAGGGTAATAACAGATTTTATTTGATCAATTTTTTCATTTTTTAATTCTTGATTTTGATTTTTAGGATTAGGTTGAGGTTGAGATGGAAATTTTCCTTTTTCATGAATATTAAGTGCAGATGCAAATTTTGCAAGAGTTTCTTTCAAATCAGTCATAGATTGACTGTTTTGAATATTGATAGATTCTTGCTTTTGGATAAATGCATGAATTACATCTTCAAAGTTTTTTCTTGGAGGTGTAACATAAGGAATATAACCTTGATGATTTTGGTTATTTTGAAAATATTGTTGTGAGGGTTGTGCATTATTATCATTCCTCCAACTAAAATTAGGATGATTTTTCCATCCAGGATTATATGATGTTGAAAAAGGATCTAGTATTGGTTTTTTATAATTGTTAACATAATTTGCTTGTTCATGGAGACATTCTTTAAATGAAGGTAATGTTGGACAATCTTTTGTAGCATGATCATGTGTATCACATATATGACAAACAATTTCTTGAATACTTTTTAATTGACCACTCTTTTTCATTTCTAATGACTCAATTTTTCTTGCTAAAGATGCAAGTTTAGCTTGAATATCTATATCATCTTTAAGATTATAGATACCACCCCCATTTGTTGAATTATTGATTTTAGTTGTTGGTGGTTCTATTGTGCCTATATTATCCCAATTTTGAGCATTTTCTGCTAATGAATCCAAATACTCCATAGCTTCATTTGGGTTTTTATCTTCAAAAGTTCCATTACACATGAATTCTATCATTTGCCTATCTTTAGGTATTAGACCTTCATAAAAGTGAGAAACTATTCTCCATGTTTCAAAACCATGATGTGGGCATGTATTAAGTAATTCTTTATATCTATCCCAACATTGATAAAATGTTTCTCCTTGTTTTTGAGAAAAAGTAGTAATTTGTCTTTTAAAAGAGTTTGTTCTATGGGAAGGAAAAAACTTTTTGAGAAATTGTTGTTGCATTTCTTCCCATGATCTTATTGAACTTGATCTCAAATTTTGTAGCCATGTTTTAGCTTTATCTTTTAAAGAAAAAGGGAAAAGCTTTAATCGAACTATATCCATGCTACAATTTTGATCATTATAAGTGTTACAAACTTCCTCAAATTCTCTTAGATGTAAATATGGATTTTCAGAATCTAAGCCATGAAAATTTGGTAAAAGTTGAATAATTTGAGGTTTAAAGTTGAAATTAGATGCATCAGGAGGAAAAACTAAACAAGATGGGGCACTAGTTCTAATAGGGTTCATATGGTGCCTAAGTGTTCTTAATTGATCATGTTCTTGATTATTATTATTATTATTGTTATTATTGTTATCATTATCTTGATTATTTGAATTATCATCCATGTTTAAATTATTTTCAGATACTCGAATAAGTCTACCACTTTTTTTTCGACTCCAAATACTCATACAAAAAAAAAACAACACAATACTTATAAATAAAACATAATTAACAAATATAAACTTAATTTATACCTCCCCGGCAACGGCGCCAAAAACTTGCTACTACTTAAATTATAATTCACCCAAGTGTAGGTTGTCTGCAAGTAATATATTTCGTAAGTACGAGATCGATCCACAGAGAGGTTATTTTAAGTTTAAATTTATTAATTTATAGATTACCAAATGCAAGAACGAAGTTTACAAATTATAAATTTTGTCAAGGCTCGAGGATTTATTCTTGGTTTATGCAATATTGTTTAACTAAAAGTAAAACAAAAGAAACCACCATAAATAATGGTTCCAAGAAAATTAAATATTTAAACACACACCTAATATAATATAGTTCCCACTATAGAAAATACCGAATTCACCGATATTTTATATATGGTACCTATGATTATATATATAACTATATAAATATATAACTGCATAAAATAAATGTTAAATTAAATCATTATATTTCATTTAGAACAACCGGCAGAGCCACGCTATTGCCTAAATGAAATATATGATTTAATAAGTTAGTTGCGGGAAAGTAAAAGTTAGTTGCGATAAAGTAAATGTTAGATGCGGAAAGTAAAAGTTAGTTGCGATAAAGTAAATGTTAGATGCGGAAAGTAAAAGTTAGTTGCGATAAAGTAAATGTTAGATGCGGAAAGTAAAAGTTAGTTGCGATAAAGTAAATGTTAGATGCGGAAAGTAAAAGTTAGTTGCGATAAAGTAAATGTTAGATGCGGAAAGTAAAAGTTAGTTGCGATAAAGTAAATGTTAGATGCGGAAAGTAAAAGTTAGTTGCGATAAAGTAAATGTTAGATGCGGAAAGTAAAAGTTAGTTGCGATAAAGTAAATGTTAGATGCTGAAAGTAAAAGTTAGTTGCGATAAAGTAAATGTTAGATGCGGAAAGTAAAAGTTAGTTGCGATAAAGTAAATGTTAGATGCGGAAAGTAAAAGTTAGTTGCGATAAAGTAAATGTTAGATGCGGAAAGTAAAAGTTAGTTGCGATAAAGTAAATGTTAGATGCGGAAAGTAAAAGTTAGTTGCGATAAAGTAAATGTTAGATGCGGAAAGTAAAAGTTAGTTGCGATAAAGTAAATGTTAGATGCGGAAAGTAAAAGTTAGTTGCGATAAAGTAAATGTTAGATGCGGAAAGTAAAAGTTAGTTGCGATAAAGTAAATGTTAGATTGTTAGATATCATAATATTTCATTTAGAACAACCGGCAGAGCCACGCTATCGTCTAAATGAAATATATGATATAATTATATATATATATATATATATATGTATGTATAATATAACAATAATAATTGATGAAATATTTATTGTATCAAAATTAAACAACAAATCAAGATAACCACTTCAATGGTATCAAGCATTTGATGTAAATTGATAACAACAAATAATTCATTTTTATACCTACAATAAAAAGAAATTAGCAAAATGAAAAGAAATAAAGAAAGAATATACAAAATATAAACAATCTTACTTCACCAAGAATTCATCCTCTTCACCTTGACATAATAGATTTAGCTTTCCATGAACTTACTTTTGATCAACACTAAAAACATCACTCATAATTTGGAAAATGAAAAATATATTGGAACTTAGAACTTTTATACACACTCACACTATATTTTACAATGAGATAGAATGATTCTCAAGCTAGCACAAGGCCTCTATTTATAGGCCAAATGAGAGAAAGGGTCAAAAATTCTATTAATGCAATGTAGTTGTAATAGTAGTCTTTGTCTCCTCCAACTTCAATTCCATGCCCCTTCTTTCAATGCTTTGTTCCACGACTTTAATCACCGAATTTGACTCAGCTCAAAACAGCAAACATGTGGGGAATTGTCTGTAGATGAATTTGGCCACTTGGTTCACCTCATTTGGTTAAATATTGAAATAGTTATGATTTTTTTACTATATGCTGGTCATGGTGAAAGTAAATTTGTCTTCCTTTTGATATTTTCACAATTTGATCATTTTAACCAACTTTTTAGGCAATCATGTCTTCTGCAAAGTTGTAGATAATTTCTCAAGGATTCCAAACATGTTTGAATCACCTCCATTTGAGTTTTCTAGCTTGAGTTATCATTATTTTACTAACACGTAGAAAACCTGAAAATAAAACATATTTAGTAAGACATTTAAATATAAACACACAATACTAAAATAACATAATTTTATAATTTTAATGAAACTTAAATTTTAAAATATAGGTTTTAACATATAATAAATTATTAATTTTAAGTTTCATCACCATTCTTCCTCAGAGCGACAGTGGACAGCCAGGGCGGACTCAGCTTCAGCAGCTCAGGCTTTTCAACATGGAGCTCCTCGAACAAAGATTGAGCCTGTGCCTCCGAAGTCGAGAGCTTGGTCCTTAGAGTTTTAGCTCGGACTTTGGCAGCCTCAGCTTCTATCTGGGCCAATCGAAGATCTCCTTGGGCCACCTCCAGTTGCTGGTAATTTACCTCTGAGGTAGTCCTCAGGCCGATCACTATCTTTTCAAGGTGTCGGGCTCGCTCTAGCTCACCTTGTACTTGTCGATGAAGCTCATTAGCAACCCGAGCCCTGTTGGCGTCCTTCTTGTCCAGAGAAGCAACCTTCTCATAGGCTGCTATCAACATTTGGAGGTCCTTTATAGAATGACGGGTAAGAAGAATTACAGAATTACAAACTATTAAAGAAGTAAAAGAAAGAGAGTTTGAGGAAGGAAACTTAATGAAAGAGTCCGAGAAGTCCCCTCGAACATTTTGTGATCAGGAGACAAGCCTCATAGATAGGTTTCCTCGGCGGGGGAAAGTAAGCCCTTCACAAGCCTAACCCCGGATGAAGAGACCCAATCTATGAAGAGATTACCCCGAGCTCCTTGGGGGCTGGGCTGGCAGGACTCGGTGAGAAGGCTGGGCTGGCAGGACTCGATAGGTTGACCCCCGAAGGCTTGAGTCTTAGCAGCAACCCGAGCTTCTAGAGTTGCCTGTTGAGCTGAAGCTCCTACTCCAGAGCCGCT
The DNA here is from genome assembly GCF_012295235.1 of Primulina huaijiensis. NCBI lineage: Eukaryota > Viridiplantae > Streptophyta > Magnoliopsida > Lamiales > Gesneriaceae > Primulina > Primulina huaijiensis. The sequence continues at coordinate 9,733,177 of NC_133323.1, read as the reverse complement.
TTCCGGGTGTCCCTCTTCTTTTCTTCAGCCTCTTTCTCAGTAGCGCGCTGTTGGCAAAAACTTCTTGCATTTCCGAGTTATCTGTTAAAAAAATAAAAAAAAGGTGGGGAGGAAGGAAAGAAGTATTAAGCAGCAAAAATGAGAAAAAGTCAAAGATAAAAAATAAATACATATATAAAAAGAAAATTACCAGGTTGAGCACCTAAGCCAGCTATTTCATCAATCACCTTGTCTATAGGGTCCTCTGCCCAGACACTCAAGCCATAGGCCACTAAATTTTCCTCGGTTGTGAGGAGAGAATAGGAAAACTTTTTCCCCTCCACGAGCTCCTGGCTTCGAATGTAAGGCTCCTCGAATTTGTAGGCCTGAGGACGGTCGGGCTGGGTGGGGAGACTAGGCAAGAAGCCAGTCAAGCACTGATGAGGGGTAGGGTGATATAGAAGAATCTACATTTCCATCCCTTCAAAGAAGAAGAGATATTATCAATGAACCTAATCTTCAACCGGACAGACAGAGAAAAGGCATTGTCTCCAAGTAGGCCACCTCAACATAGAAAGGGGGAAGGGAGAATCTTAGACCACTACGAACCTGATCCCAGAAGAAGATAAAGAAGCCCTATGGGGCTGGTTAGCTCGATCAGAGGATCCGGGAATCAAGATTTGGTAGGAAGAAGGGATAGATTTCAGGACCCTAAGGTTCTCGTCAGCCCCTGGGCGCAGGGTACACTCCATGGAAGAAAACCAAGGGGTACACAAGACATCGGGCTAAGAAGAGTCGGAGGCACGGGCCTTACCCTTGCCTTTCTTCGGAGCCCCAGAAGTCCCGATAGACTGGGGGTTTGTTTTTGTTTCTTGGATTTTTTGGCAGGAAGAATGACTAGTCTCTTGGAAGAAGAGGAAGAAAAAGCTGAGCGCACTGCTGCAGACTCATAACCAAATGATCCGCGTGCATTCGCTTCAGAAGTAGAAAAAGTGGAATTAGACATTCTTATCAAAGAGGGGGGAAAAATTTACGAGTGATTGGAGGATAAGGTCGGACGGAAAACAGGACAATCGCCAGAGAAAGGAGCAGAAGATGCCTGAAGACAAAGAGTTAGTAAACAAAACACAAAGATGCAAAAGTGAAAAATGGGGAGAATCGATCATTTCATATAGACGGAAGATATTCAATCTGGACCGTTGATCTATAAACAAATGGACGAGCACGATTCTTTCAACTGCTAAGGTTTACATCATGCTAACGTCAACCCTACATCACATGAATATTCCGCCAAAACATATTTTTATTGCTCCGGACTAGTACTGTGAGTAGGACTCAAGCCTGACTATCTAAGGGGGGAGTGATGATACCCCCTGATATATCCAAGTCATTAAAGAAGCACCCGTTAGTCTGGGTTTTGGGTGGTCAGGAAGCCAAGGAAGTTGAATAAAGCACCCAGTGCTCGGAAGAAGCCAGGCTCACAGCTGAGCTCGAGAAGTAAAGAGCTCGGGTGGTACGACCAGTAGACAGTGCTCCACATCACGATTATCCACCCGAGTACCCCGGTACAAGTGTCATCTATATAGATATGGGGCACCATGACTTGATCATCATTGGGAAGATCTTTAGGCGCACGTAGGGGTGATGGAGCTAGATCGAAGTAAGCATGTGTTGTCAGACTCGACAGTGTCAGTAAACAGAGCACGAGCGACCCTCTCACCATAAGTAGCAACTGGGCTCTGAAAACAAAGTCATCAATTGTTAGGTTCCTATAAATATCAGGTTTGCTTAATGTTAAGGCATTCATATAAATATTCTTGTGGGAAAAACATATATTCTCTTAATGTAAATCACTCAATTGATTTGAGTGTCGGAGTGGCTACGCCAAAAAATCTTCCAGTGCCCCAACTAAAGACCTCTGATCTTAAGTGTGCAGATATAACAGAGCCCAGGTATCCCCTATACAAGATCAAATATGTCCTGGGAGGAAGAAACCAGACCTGGTGTAATTGCACACCACTCTCAAACCCAATTTACCCGGTATCATCATTAAAATATATTGATTCTAACATGTAATATTATGAAAAAACATTCAATTTAAAACTTAATCCAAAAACACATGCAATCTATAGAGTTCAACAAAATAAAGTATTTACTATCGATCAAATTCAATTTTATTTTAATTCCAAATTTAACATTTGCATTGATGTCGACAAGAAATTTTGTTTGTCAATGGCGGAAACGAGAAGTGAATTTTAATATATCTTGTTCAACGACCTTTATAGCTGAACTACTTATACTTTTTATGAAAAACAAGTGCTTGTCGATGGTCCGCGATCAATTAATTAAAAGTAGAAAGGAACTAATTTCACAACCCAAATGCTTCAATTGCGGTGGTATATTTTTCTAAATCACAAATTTGATCATCGTTGAATTTGGCCCAACCGTGTCCATCTCTGTGCTTTCTCTATGCTTATGTTAGTGTAACACTTATCTAGTGGATGCACAATTTTAATATTATTCATCATATCTAATATATGAGTTCCACCTAATTATCGGTGAGTAGAAAAACGGGCACAATTGGTGAATAATATTTCAAAACTATATATATATATATATTCAAAGTTCTGAAAATTGTGAGATGAAGAAAAGACCACTTTTTTCAAGAAATAAAAAAAATCATGTAATTAAATTATTTGGATCTGGTCAGCCTTATAGACAAGTCTTTTAACTCATTTGAATAGTTATTAATGTCAAGTAAGAAAATCATTGAAATATTGTAATATATACTATGCTATTGGAAGATTAATTTAGTCACATTTTTCTATCATTTTCGGAATGAACCGACAATTAAAATATCTAATTTTCGGGAAATATAAATGAAAATAAATAGAGAAAAAGACATAAAAGGACTGAGATCTACTTTTGAAGTGAAAGCGACATTAGGTCATGGAGTCAAAGAAACATGGCCTTCAATGAAAATAAAGCCATTTTAATACTGCTTCAAATAATTGTCCGCCCTTATCCCTATAGGTTTTATAGGCATGCCATTTCACTTTCACAATCTGTCAAAGGTTCCACTCTCACCATCACAAATATCAATTTGATTTATTTTTTTAATATAGAAAAATTAATTTTATTTTCATGAAAAGTTTCCTAAGTAAAGGTTCATTAATTAACCCTATGGCTTACGGTTTTAAAGTTAATCAATTAACTGACCATTGAAAATATATTACTTACAGAATATTGTTTGTATTTGGTATACGTAAATAAATCAAGTAGTTTAATTACAAACATGCAAAATATATTGTTCATTGGTTGCGTCAAAATGTTCATGCTTCAGTCGCTATAATAAATCAAATAGTATATAATGAATCGTACGTCAATGCATATTTCAGGACTTCTGATTAATTTTCATTTTCATTCAGTTACGATTCTAGTCTCGATTTTGAGTGAATCGGAATCCAACTTTAACTACTTCGGCTTTGATCTTCTAGAGACATTCGTTCACCGCGTCTGCTTCGAACCGCAACAGAAAGAATCTATACCTACTAACATATGAAATCAAATCTAACAAAGAACTCAAATGATATCTCTCAAAAAAGTTACAAGAAAAATTAAAATTTCTTAAATTATGGGTCAAATATTATTTATATAATAATAATGAATAAATACATGTTGCAAAACCTAGAACAGTAATTTCTAGCTCCACCAACTCTAGGTTAAATTTCTTGTCACTTACCCTATCACCCCACGTGCACGAGGAGCACAATATAGGACCTTTTTTTATCCTCTTTCACTGTGTACCCAATGCTCCAAAACCGGTGATGAGACAAGAGGGAAAGATATACATAGTATCTAATTCTCCCACACAATAATTAATTGCACGTTATCCCCCTCCACCTTCTCCACCATCACTGTCACTGGTTCTGCTTCCCAGATTTCAACTCCGAATTATGCATTCATGAAGCAGTTTCCATGCCCTAACTTCCACTAATAAATTACAGAACAATCTTTCTTTTGGTCTCACAATATTTTCATAGAATTTGCATTGTTCACCATGTTCAATTAATATATACACACCTACTGTAGTTAATTCCAGAGGTTGAGATATGTTTCCTTCAAGCAACAGTACTGATAACCCTTTGGAGTCCTTGTTCAGAAAAGCAATTTTTTGTGATCAAAACCCTATTTCCACACAAGATGACACTCCAGTTTTCTCCAACTTCCCTTCGCCGTTCTTCGATGAGCACGAATTGCCGCTGAACCAGATGTTGTCTCAAGGTCCTCAAACGGTTGGGAGCGGTTTCTTGATATCTCACTGTCATGAGTCTCATAATCGTGATCCTGAAGGAAAGGATAGAGCAAGGTTCAATGTTGTTAATGCGTCGAAGTCGAAAGAGAAATCGCCCGAAACAACTCCTAGCCCGGTTTTAACACCGGTGAGGCGTCTTGGAGTGGTTCCGCGGAATAGAGCTGGAAAGAAGGATAGACACAGCAAGATTTGCACGGCTCAAGGTGTAAGGGATCGGAGAATGAGATTGTCGCTTCAGGTCGCGCGTAAATTTTTCGATCTTCAAGATTTGTTGGGCTATGACAAAGCAAGCAAAACCATCGATTGGCTTTTTAGTAAATCGAAGAAGTCGATCAAGGAGCTAGCCAGAGATCAGCCACATGAAATGAAGAACAATTCTGTTAGTGATGCAAATAGCAGGTCTTTTATTTCTGAGTGTGAAATACTATCTGGAATTGAGGAGAATTCAAACACTGAGATCAAAGAAAGTAAATTTACATCAAGAAATGCAGAGAGTCCAATATGCATAAACAAAAAAAGTGGAAGATCAAAAGCGCAAAAGACGACGAGTAAGTCGGCTATGAGGGAGTCCCGAGACGAGGCCAGAGCAAGAGCAAGGCGTAGGACCAGAGAGAAGATGATGATGAAAAGGCTGGGGATTTTGAGCCACTGGAGCAAATCAAATTATGCAGATATTCATAAAGTAGGGTCTTCAAATATCCCATTTGAAGAACCAAACTCAGGTTACCAAGAAAGGGTTTCTTCTTATAATGGTGATTATCACAATTTACCTGATGTGGGCACAATCGAAAATTTACTGCGGTCTTCGAGCACTTCGTCGATTTCTTGCCCTAATCCAGATTTTCAATGCCCTGCTGCGGTTTCTGCCGGTTTTACAAGCCTCACAGAGACCAGCGGCAATATCTTGGGATTTCTTGGAAACTGGGAACTGTTGAACAATGAGAAAACAAATGCCAGTGAAGTTTCTTTGGTAGGTAACCCTAACTCCATTTTCTTTGCCTCCCCAAAATTTCCATTTCATCACTAAGTGAAGTTTCCTTCAAGGCTGCAGTGTGTATGTAAATTATTTAAGGGTTATGAATTGTGAGTAGTTCGAATCATATATATGTTTCATTGATTGTGATTCTCGAATTGTGGCTGTGTTCATCAAATCCCAATAATTGCGACATAATTAGCCAACAAATTTTCTTGAATATGTATCTACCTGCTATTAATTAAGTGTATATCTATGAATTATGTCAAAACTGTATCATAGATTTATTGTTCTTCTCCTTATGTTTGTTCTTTGGATACAAAGTTTTGGGCTACATTCTCCTTGGAAGGATTTTAAAATCTATTAAGAAAACAGGTTGTTTTGCAGATATAATAAGACACAGTTCAATAATTTAAACCTAGAAACACTAACCATGGGGAATCAATCAAGGAAATATTTATATTCAATAAGTTTATGATTGGCATCCACAAAGACATAGTCCTTAGCCATACGAATGACCATGGCAGATACCCTTGATTTTTTGCTGTGATATTACTCAAGAAACACTACATTTCACAGAAAAGAAATGAAATCACGGTCGTAATCGATGTTAGTTCTCGATGATGCGGTAAAAATGGAAGGGCCGGAACTCAAAGTATATGTAAAAATGATGATATATGAACAATATATGACATGGTTCAAAGTGTTCATTTGATGGGGTTGAAGCTTCATGGCAACTTCAACTTCATGTGCCTCACTAGTCACTTCTTTAACACACCACTAAATATTCCACTTCATATATATTTGTACGATTATTTGTGAGGCTTGAGTTCAAATTCTAAAAATGAAATTTCCCTAATATAATGTTTCGCCAAATCAGTTCAGGAATTTCTGATACTTGATTCAAGGTTTCCTTGATCTCTAGTCCATATACGGAGAGTTTAAGATGTGAAATTATTGGCAGCTTATTTAATTTTTGCTAGCTTACTTTAGTGTGTGACAAAATATTTAGCCAAGATCCATTTTTTCATGGGAAAATTGTAAAATTGATTTGTATGTTGGTTTATATAGGTTTTTTTTAATTCTTATATCGAAATTTGGACTTAGTCCTACAATTTAGTTTTTTACGTTTTTAGTCCAACTTTTGTATGAGTATTGACATGACGTCAGATATATAATAAATTTTGATACTGTGTAAGTAATGTTTGATGTTATATTAGCACTTTATCGTACCAAATTTAAATTTTAGAACCAAAACCTAATCCAAGTCAACTTATAAGATTTTTTTTCCCTTTTTTTTTTTAAATCTCATTGGAATACAAATTCTTCCACTGGCATAAGATATATAAGAAATATTCGTCAAAACTCTAATCATATCATATATTATAAAGAAGAGAATAATTCCTCACTAAACCTAACATCTAGTCTGTCATTTTAGTAAGATTTCCATTCTGGTTTTGAGTCTTCTACAATGGTTAGAAAAAAAAAAACACCCTTTGTCATTCTATGGAAAAATTCTAATAAATAAAAATAAATTTACAGTATTTTGCATTCACATTTTAATGTACTTAATGTATTTGACATTTATCTTCATATAATTTTTTTAACTCGCTAAGAGAGGTAAGTGTCAAATACATTAAATATAGAGGACGTAATGCGAAAAACCCATAAATCCACTGTTGTTGAAATTAAATTTTACACCTCAAGTAAGACTAAGGAAAATTAAATAATCATTTATTTCTCGGAGCATTGTGGATAAAGTGTCAAGTTAGTGCTATTTAATACTGTAATTGGTAGCTTAAACTTCAATGCATGTTCATCTTATGGTATGAATTCAAGAATTTATTCCATAATTAATACGTATGGTGTATTATAAATACTTTCAACTACCTTATTCCCAGTTTACGTATGAAATTTTTTATTATATTTTGGATAAAATATTGGTCGTATAATAATTGAGAAATTCTATAAATTTAAAGATTTATTAGGAAAATCAAAGAAGGAAGTAGGGGAACGTTTTGTCACTAGAAATTGAATATGTATTTTCATAAATTTAATAATTAAAAACTATGTAGGATTTACATTAAATTGTTTTTTTTAATTATCATTAAATTGCTTTTTTTAATTCTACAAATATTTTTGCACAATTTATCTCGAATAAGTACAATAAATTCATTGAAAAGTATTTGGAATCCTCAACTCCCACAATTTATTACAAACTTCAATACATTATATTTAGTATCGAAATATTTATAGTTCTAATTATAATCATACAATTTAATTTGTTAATTATTTTAATATCATGGAATTTTATTGCTCTTTAGAAAGTTCAACTTGCGTAAGCTGGAGTCATTCAATCCACGGGTGTAATTATTCTGAGTTTTGGAATAAAATAATATTTAAGAGTTTCGAATAAAATAATATTAGTGTTAATGTAAATGTCTCAATAAAATGTTTTATATATGAATATATGTAAATAAAAATTCTATTTTTAATTAGTTGCAAGTGCAACCAAAATATGAAGAATATATTAATTAATAAAAAATTAAGAAGTCCGATTAGTGAGCAGTGGAACATTTAATTACTATTAGTCTAATATAAACCTCTCGAGACGTAAGTTCGTACCCACGTAAAAACAAAATAAAAAACCCAATGTAAATAAACAAATAAAAAATCAATGTACGTACATGTGAAGCTTATCGAGCTTGACTTGTCAATTAAAGCACGAGTTATTATATATCGAATCCCTTCACCCAATGTTATTCACGAAACAAATTTATTATGAAAAAAGTTATATATTATGTCAGATCGAACACTTATCAATTTATCAGAAGTTATAGTCGATGATAATGATGTAATTCAAATCTTTTCAAACTTACAACCACCCAAGTGCCATGATTTGATCGTTATCCTAAACAAGACAATTTTTGAACTCCAATAATCATTCTCTCAATAATTACACTTGTTGCAATTCGATTGGCAACAATCTCATGGATCTTATTGTTTGGCTAAAAGTACAATTTAATTATTTTACACTTTAATACAATCTTCCTCTCAACAATCCTAAACTTCTTAATATGAGTTTGGCTAAAAGGACATGAGTTTAATTTACACTTTAATACAAAAATAATCATAAATTAAGATCTTGCTAATAATTAAATATTGTGTGTACGTGTGCCTAGCTAGTGAAATAAGAAATGTAACATATTTCCAAAAAAAAATGAAAAAAAAAATATTATTTTAAGCTCGTGCCTGATTATGTTATAAAAATTAAAAATTAAAATATTTCATTTATGCTAACATATATAATAGCTCAAAATTTTAATTACATTATTGGCGTATTTTTTTCCTCATAATATATGATTTATTGTGGTCGACAAAGGACAAAATAATTCAATCCATGATATACACAGAAGCTAGCTAGGGAAAAATTAAATTAAATGGACAAAATTATATTGCAAGAATACCTTACAATTATTATTGGCAATCCGACAATTATTTTTCTGCAGTAACATAACGGCGGCCTGAGTTTGAACAGTTCTTTTTATTAATTCCTTGCACATTCCCTGCAAAATATTTAATTCGATAATCCATTAACAGAGTTCATAAGTTCTAATATAATCTACAAAAATATAAAGTCCTAAAATCAGACATTATTAGAAAAATAGCAAGATCACATCCTTCTTTTCGTTTTATCTTTTCACATCTCTTAATCTCTTCCAAATCCGATCGCGCAATATGTAAGCAAAACACGAACAACCGTACAATCGAACAAAAATAAACCAAACTACACTTAGAATAAATTTACATATAAATTTTTTACTATGAAGGTCGATCTAACAAGGTAAATAAGATCAATGTGAAAAACATATTGTCATCTTTATGTTTTCCTCTTAGCCATTGAATTAAGTGGTATGTTGCTGTTTACGGGTCGTTTTCATTTTGACTGGAAATCCAATTAGAATTTTTGCTGTACTAGCTCTAGGCATCTTGCAGATGCTCATGCGCGACCCAATAATCCGCAACTTGCGTGTCCTTGTGTATAAGCAGAGATCGACCAATTCTTTTTTAAAAGATGACGACAAATGAAAAGTTTCAAATTGTGTTCATATGTGCTGCGTTGGAAAATATTTTCCTCATCTAAATTTGTTTAGGTTTTTTAAGTAATAGAAATTAGGTCTTGACCCTATAAATAAAGGTTTTTCTTTTATTTTAGTCCTATTTCACAAAGTGTTGGATGTGATATCGAAAAAATATCGACATGTCCAGCTATGTGAGTACTCCCATAAAATAAAATGTAGGAAAAAAATCAAACTTAACACAAAACACGGTTCAACCAGCCAGTGGCAGAAACACAGTGCTTTTCACCCGGGTAGTCCAAAAATTTTTTAAAAAATTTTTATGTAAATTTTTGTATAATTTTAGATAAATTTGATATTAGCCCGGATAGATCAATTTAAAATTTTAAAGAATTTTAGAGTTTAATTCTAACCCGGATAGAATCGGATTCCTGGCTCGGCCACTGCAACCAGCAGACGTCACTTATTACATTTCCTGGATGATCCGAGCTAGGCATGCAGTCTTGTGCATCTTTTTAAATTCAAAGGTCACACCCTTGCCAACGCTTACATAAATGAAGAAGATTAAACGGTAAAAAATTTAAAAATATTATTGCCTGTAATAATTTATTATTTTAACAATATATTTATAATTCAATGGATTCCCTATCAATTTATATGAATTTAGAAATTTAAATATTAGAAAAATAATTATTAATAAACAAAAATAATAGGGGTAAAAACAGAAAATATATATTATTTGGCACTTACTCCGGTAGTGGAAGGCTGAAATTTTTTAATTATTGAGATATGTAGTCTATGAGCAGAGAAACACTCAAAACTATTCCATAATTTTCACTACAAAATTTTAGAAGCAATAAAACATGACAAATAAAATTTATTAGATTTTATTCTCATTCACAGCAAATAATAATGATTTTTCTTAAAAAAAATGATATTCCATTATTTCATAATTTTAGTAAATTATTAACTTATTGTATGAATGATATGATTTTGGTTACGTACGAATTTTAAATAAAAATACTACGTTTTTAATTTTCCAAAATTATTACCTTATTCATATTATTAAACTAGTATATATCAAACCCAATCAAATTTAAAAAATGATAGTATATATATAAAAATAAAATATGACACATAAAAACATAGATTAGCCTAACATCGTATTAAATACTATTTTTTTTTCTTTTTTTTACTATAAATATTATTCTTAATTTTCTAGTAGTATATTAAGTATAAGCCGAAGCACATGGCCTACTAGATGTTGCTAAACTCGAGAAATGGACAGCTGCCTCTAAGCTAACACGAAAAATATATTCTGAGTTGTTTCGAACTCAAAGCTGCAATCGAAAATGGAGATTTACAAAGTCCATGTGATACCTTTGTCTCATATAGATTAAAAAACGAAGTTAAATTGGTTTATAATGATACATTAATGTACATATAAAAACAATTTGAGTTAACTATTTTCATAAAACGATGACAGATATGAAATAATTGCTACAAGAACTTATTGTGCAGTCACGCAAACACGAGACTGATCTCAGAGCGTGACAGTCCGGACATGTGTGTGTATATATATTTGAAAGTGATAGATGAAACCTCTTCCTACCCATACTATCGATAGCTTATTCTATATGAAATTTTTAATCTGTCAAATAGATAAATTTTATCGATAAATCAAAAAATCACGGATATAACACATTGAAAAATTAGCCGAATTTTTTTGAGTAGAGCATCTTACGAATTACACGAGTCAATCCGATTTAGTTTAAAATGAAAAGTAACACTTTTAACATAGAATGAAATATTTTTTAATAAATCAGATCGAATATATTAGTGATCTGTTTCATAAAATTGTTTCGTAAGACAGTCTTACACAATTTTTTGTGAATTTCCTCATGTATGTTGTGTACATATGTGTACTGGATAAATATATAGATAAACAAAGAAAATTGAAAATTTAGGTAGCTGTCTAGACGTTAAGCGTTGGGTGGCCACCGACCTACCGATATTTAGAACACCGGCTAAGAAATTTCCCTCATTTTCTGAACTACTGATATAAATTAAGTTAGCAACACATTCAACGAAAAAGTAAAGATCACAACACAGCGATTTATAGTTATCATTTTTCACGCAGTACTGGGCTGTGAGGAAATCGTACCCTAAAAAATAAAATCTTTAAAACTTATTTTTAGTTCTATATAAATTTAAATTTCAAATCATATAGAGTCGCCAGAATCTACCTGCTCCATGTAATCAACCAAACCATGCATGAAAAAAGATTTTAAAAAAAATTGAGAACAATGAAATCAAAAGTATAATACAAGAGTAGAAATTAAACAATAACGATTTATGACTGATTCTTACTACATACACGCGATTAATATACTCATGCATGTCTGTAACAGAATTCGAAGACAAGAAAAGAAAGAAAATTTATGCGGAAATCACCTGCAGATCGATTAGGTAACGGCTGGTAGAATCTCCTTGACTTGTATACATACATATATATATGTATGATTCTTGAAATTAAGGTTTGAGTTTCGCCAGTTTCATTGGCGAAAACATGGTACAGTGTCGTTATGTTAGCATCATTTAATACCCGAAACAAATAAATATACGAAGAGAATTAAGAAAAGAAAAAGCGATGCCTGTGTGTGTAGCATGTATGTATATCGGGAAATTGATCTTCAGTCTTCAGCCGTCGATTTTTTTTTGTGTTCAGTCCCTGGGTGCTTTTTTAGTACCACATTTCCACATTAAGTGTACCACATTTTGTATGACATAGTACCACAATTTTGTGGGTAGGAAATGAACCCAAAGAAATATTTTGATTGGGGATTTTTCACCAACTTACCGTATGTATATCAGTGTGTGTGTGTGTGTTATCACTTATCTTGGTTAATTTTGGAGAAGCAAATCCCTAAATCCAGCGATCTTGTATCAAATATATAAAAAGGCTTATGCACGCGCAATCATGCTAAGAAATCAAGAAAAAGATGCCCTCCCCCCTAATTAAGTACCATGCAATCATTTTTGCGCCTCGTATATATACAAATTTAGCATGAATTATGGTAAATATTTCACTCCTTTTTTGTGGCTCAGTCTTTCACTCCTTTTATGTACAAATACAAAATCATATATGTATGCCTAAATAGGATTCGGATCGATCCTATAACTAATCAAAAGTTGATCTTTGTACAAAAAATTAGTTTTTTTGCGTATTTACTCTGATTTTCGCGACTTCCGATATCGTCGTCAAAGTGCCACAATCAGGGTAAATGCAGCTGAACTTAAGAACTTTGGCGAAAATCATACTGAACAATTAAAAAAAATACTATTGAACAACTAGCACCAAACTAACATGAGAGGACTAAAATTATATGTCGTTTATATTCTATACGTACAAACTAACCTAATATCTAATTTTTACTTGGTTCATCTTCAATAGATCAAACAATAGAAAAAAAGGGCACTTTTAGAGTTAATTATTACCAAGTTTAATTTTCATAAATTTTCTATATTTAGGCCTATAATTTGTGGCATGTGAAAATGATAGTTGCGTGGGGGAATAGGCATGTTAGGTTCCTTAGAATACGCTCGTTGTCTTTTAGTTTCCATGTTGAAGCCTCTGTGTACAGTATAAAGAGAATTTTGTACGATTATAAAGTTGTGGTAATTATATAAAAAAATAAAATAATTAGAATTTGTACCATATAGAAAGATATGGTATAAGATTGTGTTTTCTCTGCGCTAGATTTCTACTTCAATATCATGATCAGCCGTAATTTCATTAACTTTTTGCTTCCTGAAAAAAGAAATTTCATGAAAAAATNAGTTTTTTTTTTTTTTTTTTTTTTGGTTTCAACTTCGATTTGTTGATCTCATCATGTGTTAGATCTTTTTGTACTATTTAATAATAATATGTTTTTTTGGTGTGTCATACATGACTTGTAAGTAATATATGTGATGAGTCATTGGACCCCTATTTATTTTCCTTTTTTCATTAATTTTTTTTATATTTATATTACATTATATCTATTGTTAGAACGGCTTAAGATTACTTGAAAAAAAGAAAGAAGAAGAAGAAAAAAGAAAAACAAACTTTAGATGATGAGATTATTATAATTTGTTTTCGGATCCAAGTTTGAGGTTCAAGAAAAGTGATTTTGTCCAATAGAGGCCCAGTCCAAATAGAGGGATGATAAATATCAAATGGCATTATTCACTCTTTAGTTTACTTATATAAAAAAAATTCTTGCAAATAATATTCACAGAATCCAGACCAAAGAGTTAGAGAGTTATGACTCTAATAATTAATAATTTTTTATTTTAAGTTTTGAAAAGCTTATAAACAACTAATTTGTATTCGTTAAAACTATTTCTTATGCCGAAAACACAGCTTATTGGATTGATTTGGGACACTTATATTTGCTTCATAGATGAGTTAGTGATAGGCTCATAATAGTTGCATTTTTTTTTTGTCATGTCTCTCGTTGTTATCACTTCCAACGTGCTAAATTGACACATTTTTGTGTGATTTTATTGTAGGAGGAAGTTTTCTGCTCTCGCGATAAATCTGGACTAAAAAGGGTGATTTTATATAACAATTAAAGTTGTCAATATGATCTTAGTGGAAGAAGTTGATCATAAAAATTCCGAAGATGTTTTTGGATAAGGCGTGATCACGCCTTGTGACAATTCCTTGGCTTCCTAGTGAGATAAGGAATTTTTATATCAAGGAAGAAATACAAGATAGAGTTTTTTATGGTAAAAAACTCTATATTATTGGAAGATATTTTCTAAGTATCTTTTAATTTTAGGGATTAGGATTTATTTTAGGTTATTAGTCTTTTATGTTTTAGAACCCAATCTTTCTTTTGATAACGTACACCACAATTCACGTGAAAGAGGAGGCAAAATCAGATTTTCTAGAATCTCACACACAATTTCCTTCCACCAATCTCACGAGAACAAGGAGGCGGCAAGAAAGAAGAAAAGAGATTTCTCCAACCAATCTCACGTGAAGAACAAGAAGAAAAGGGCTCAAAGATTTTCTCTCTAATTTTCTAGTCTGATTCAAGGGATAGTCTACTATTTAAATTTTATCACTGTGAGGTTTTTGCACTTTAATTTAATATTTGTGTTTTGTTCAAGTATTCGTCGATTTCTGATTTTATTTATATGAATGTTATACGTCAATTAATCTGACAATTTAATTTGATGTATGATTTTCTAATGCTAACCATGAATTCAGTGATCCGTAATTGTCATGAACGATTGGTACGTGAGTAGCAATAGGTTAGATGTGTTGTGCTATCATAACATGTGTAATCTAAATAAATCGACGGAACTAGATCTCTCAATTGCAGCTATCTCGGTTGTTAGATTTTAGGATTAACTGTTTTCACGAAACTAAAATGCTATCTTTAATTAATATGGAACGCTATCGTGCCCAGTTGATTATTGGTAAGTTTTGACTGGATGCTGGATTTGGTCAATTAATTTAGGAAAACACAAGAATTTTAGCGGCTATCCCTATTATTCTAAAGTTAATTGCTTGAAATAACATGAATAAATGATTGGTTAACCGATGAACAGTGAGATAATTAGATAGTAGAACCCCATTGAATCAGTATTTTCTCATAATAAATTCTTCACTTTATTCTCGTCGATTAATTTTAAATTCTAGATTCAGTATCTTTTGCTGGGTAATTTTAGTTTAGGTTATTTTATTTAGCAATTATCAAAACAAATCCCCCCTTTTTAATTATATTATCAAAAGAAATAAATCTACCGCTCCCTGTGGATTCGACCCTACTCACCATTACACTAATTTTACCTAAAAGAGTAGGAATTAATTTAGTGGTCAACGACAGCACACCAAATTTTGGCGCCGTTGCCGGGGAACGGTGCAAGGTTAGTTTTTTTCGAGTTTTGTTTTGTTTTTTGTTTTATGCTTTGTTCTTCTCTTACAGGTGATTCATCAAGAGAAGAAGAATTTTAGAATTTTTTTTTGTTGTGAAATATTTCGAGATGTTTCATCGACAAGTATTCACAACTTTTGCCCAACAAAACGGAGAGCCATTCTATGCAGCATGGGAGAGAATCAATTATTTAACAACAACATTCAGGAATCATGATTTTTCTAACTATGTTCTTATTCGACTTTTCCTTAAAGGTTTGGATTCAGTTACACGAAGATGGGTATTTAATGGAGCACTGACAACTGTTAATCCACTACTTGGTCGACATTTTAATGGTGTGATATATTTGCTAAATGATATGGCCGACTTTGACTACCATCAATATTGGGATCCTTCGCTGCAGAGTTGGAGCCACCAATACACTCTAGAAATTAGCCAATCTGATTTTACAGATCAACTTTTCGAGCATCAAGAAGATGAGGGATATAGTCTTGAAATAATCATAAGTCGATTGAATGATATGGTAAACAAGCGCGTGGCATTGAATGAGGAAACTGTTGAGCCTCAGTCTGAAGAAGTTTTGGAAGAAATATCAAACGAAGATGAGGCACAAATGAAGTTGAGAGATGAACAACCTCCCGAGACTATCGATTTGAGCTCATCGATAATATGATCATACATACATATAGGAGATTCTTGTCTTTTTCCATTGCCGATTTCAACAGATTTTGTTCTTCAAGAGCCAACGATGATATTCTCATCCCATGCCTATTATTTATAGTCACGTTTTGTTGAGGAGACGAGCTTACATTGCATACATCAAGCGAAACTTGAGGGCACATGGAACCAAGACCCATATATGGTGTCATCTGACACGTACTTTGGGCGTCAGCCGCTATTTGAATGAGTGCTTTTGAGGGTCAAGACGACGACTAAAAATCAAGCGCTTTTGGGAGGCAACCCAAATTTTTGTTCTTAATATTTATAGTATTGTTACTTTTGTGCAGAAGAGGTCTTTTTACTGGGCGTGACCACGCCTTATAAAGAAACCATTTCTTAAAAAAAAAAAAAAAAAAATTTGGCATACATGCAGTAGATGTTTCCTAGCAAGGCGTGATCACGCCTTGTGAGAAAATATCTTCTGATTTTGAAAAAATTTTGCCCTATACGCAGAAGATATCTATTAACAAGGCGAGATCACGCCTTATAAGAAAACATCTTCTGATGCTGTCTCAAGGTCAAATAATTTTTTTTTTGAAAAAGAATTTACTTTTATTTTATTTAATCCACTTTGTTCTCACCTCTTTGACATCTTCTCTCAGCAGCTTCCATCATCGATCCACAATGTCCTCCGCCACAACAATAGAAAGCTTTGCTATACGATGCTCAACAAATTTCAGGGGAGTTCTCTAACTTCCCTTGCGTTTTTACTGTCTGCATTGTGTATCTAATTTTTGTGTCATTGAGGACATTGCCACATATAGGTGTGGGAGGAGGTATATAACTTTATTTCTAGTTTCAATTTCTATTTTTTTTTCATTCATTTGCATGTCTATTCGAAAAAAAAATTTAAGAAAAGTGAAAAAAAAAAAAAGAAAAAGAGAGAGAGTACGGTAGAGTGAAGTTGTTTGATCCATAAAGCATTTAGTGTTTATTCGTTATCTCTCTCATTTGAATCTTGAATGCCTCTGATTCGAGTCTATGAAAAAAAACTGATGTTTTCTTTGTGTGCAACTGATTTTGCATTCTTACTGCTACAATTATGAGAAGTTGCTCTCGATTATATGTTGAAATGATAAGTGTATGGGATCTAGCACACATACCGCTTTTTTTGGTGAGCTTTGAGCCTATGAGCAAACATTATATCATGCTCCATTTTATTTGATTGAGTGTTGGTCATGCATTGTTGATTTTTCTAGAACTTGCATTGTTATACATGTCTTTGTTGACACCTTGTGATGGATTAGATGCATAAACAAAGTAAAGGGCATTAGGTTCAAACCGTTTTCTTTCGCATCATCAGTGCCGTTCTTTTGAGCCTACCCTGATTCATTTACCACTAGTGAGCCAAGTTCGAGCCTGAGCCTATTCATTGGAAAATAACCACATTACAAGCCATGATAAATCCTTTATGTTGATTATACCTCTATTTAAACATTGAATTTGAGAATCATACAAACTTAACACATTTAGCATCGCTGGGAGCCAAGAAAGTGCAAATTGTTAAGATCGAGTGATTCATGCTCGTAGTTGTTGTCTCAAAAAAAAAATATTTCTTATACACAAAAATAAAAAAAAAATAGATGTAAAAAAAATATATATGGAAAAAAGAGAAAAAAAATGAAGGAAAAAAGGGGAGTGAGAAGGAAAATAAGAACGAAGATGAAAAAACAATGATCTTGGATGTTATAATGGGATTGAAGATATTATTGTTAGCTGGATGCAATTGTTTTTGTGGAAGGTATGCATGCTCTCTTCAATTCCATAAACACATTGTGCCTTCTTTCCTACCTTATCGCTAGCCACAGTTCAACCCATTTATAGCCCTTGTTTGTGCATTTCAATCCATTCACTTGGTGGAGGATGTGATATATTTGCAAGCTTATGGTAAAAATTTTCAGTGTTTTGACAAGATAGCTCCTTGATACATACCTAGACACTTACGAGTGACATGAGCGAATCCTGTGAGGAGTGTTTGGACTCTATGCATTTTTATTTCTACATATTCGGAAGGAAGCAATTGCTCATGATGTTGGTAGTCAGATGCCTAACAATGAAATTTCTTAGGTGCATGAAAGAAAAAATTTACTGACAAGTAAAAGAAGCAGAAAGAGGATAATGAGTTGAGATAATGGATTGAACTCTTTTATGCTTGAGGCCAAGCATGGTTTAGGTGTGGGAGATTTGATAGGCTCATAATAGTTGCATTTGTTGTTGTCATGTCTCTCATTGTTACCACTTCCAACGTGCTAAATTGACACATTTTTGTGTGATTGCAGGAGGAAGTTTTCTGCTCTCGCGATAAATCTGGACTAAAAAGGGTGATTTTATATCACAATTAAAGTTGTCAATATGATCTTAGTGGAAGAAGTTGATCATAAAAATTCAGAAGATGTTTTTGGATAAGGCGTGATCACGCCTTGTGACAATTCCTTGGCTGCCTAGTGAGATAAGGAATTTTTATATCAAGGAAGAAATACATTATTATTGGAAGATATTTTCTAAGTATCTTTTAATTTTAAGGATTAGGATTTATTTTAGGTTATTAGTCTTTTATGTTTTAGAACCCAATCTTTCTTTTGATAACCTACACCACAATTCACGTGAAAGAGGAGGCAAAATCAGATTTTCTAGAATCTCACACACAATTTCCTTCCACCAATCTCACGAGAACAAGGAGGCGGCAAGAAAGAAGAAAAGAGATTTCTCCAACCAATCTCACGTGAAGAACAAGAAGAAAAGGGCTCAAAGATTTTCTCTCTAATTTTCTAGTCTGATTCAAGGGATAGTCTACTATTTTAATTTTATCACTGTGAGGTTTTTGCACTTTAATTTAATATTTGTGTTTTGTTCAAGTATTCGTTGATTTCTGATTTTATTTATATGAATGTTATACGTCAATTAATCTGACAATTTAATTTGATGTATGATTTTCTAATGCTAACCATGAATTCAGTGATCCGTAATTGTCATGAACGATTGGTACGTGAGTAGCAATAGGTTAGATGTGTTGTGCTATCATAACATGTGTAATCTAAATAAATCGACGGAACTAGATCTCTCAATTGCAGCTATCTCGGTTGTTAGATTTTAGGATTAACTGTTTTCACGAAACTAAAATGCTATCTTTAATTAATATGGAACGCTATCGTGCCCAGTTGATTATTGGTAAGTTTTGACTGGATGCTGGGTTTGGTCAATTAATTTAGGAAAACACAAGAATTTTAGCGGCTATCCCTATTATTCTAAAGTTAATTGCTTGAAATAACATGAATAAATGATTGGTTAACCGATGAACAGTGAGATAATTAGATAGTAGAACCCCCTTGAATCAGTATTTTCTCATAATAAATTCTTCACTTTATTCTCTTCGATTAATTTTAAATTCTAGATTCAGTATCTTTTGCTGGGTAATTTTAGTTTAGGTTATTTTATTTAGCAATTATCAAAACAAATCCCCCCTTTTTAATTTTATTATCAAAAGAAATAAATCTACCGTTCCCTATGGATTCGACCCTAGTCACCATTACACTAATTTTACTTAAAAGAATAGAAATTAATTTGGTGGTCAACGACAGCACACCAGTTAGCAACAAATAAAACGTTTCTTTATTTAAAATGATCGATCGAGTTACTTAGTATTTAAGTGTAGAAACAATTTGAACTTATAAAATGAATATTTTAACCAAACTAATGAATAGACAAAGCTTGTAAACCAATAAAAAAGTGTAAGATTGAAAATTCTTAAGTTTACGCGAACAAACAATGTTGAATTGTTTCAGAATCTAGCTGCAATTTCTTAATATTCACAGGTTTCAAGCTGGATGCTATTAAGTCAAGCCAGACCGCTCAACCTTCAAGATTCTGGTTAGACTGCATATTTCTCCAACTAGTTTTTATCAAATCATGTTGCACATCTTTCTATAAGATCTAACTGCTCCCAAGCCTCAAGCCGGACTGATTAAAGAAATCAAGCTATAGATTAGTACTAGCTGATATGCTTGCGCATCAAGTCAATTTGTATACCTTCCAGACATTTCAAAATATCTTTTGACCAATTAATCCACAATAGCAAATGTCTCAAGTTGATAAAAAATATCTCATAATAAGACAAAAATACATGCATGTTTTTTTCTCTCATGAATTATCTTTACATAAGCTGTTAATTGTCATATTTGGATATGTGTCAAGGAGCATTAATTGTGTCGAACTATGAAGGAAAATGAGACAAAATAAAACTTGCTTTTATATCAACTATCAGTACAAGTGATCGTTGATAAAGATTGACCGTTGAAATAATCTCAAGTATAAAGGCATGATTCAAGACTGATGAGATTATTGAAGATTTCAAAATCTGCCTTAATGAAGATCTCTAGCACAATTTATCTTTCTATCATCAAGAAGCTCTATATAGCACACACATATTGTTCATATCTGATAATTGATGATCATCTTGTGCTGCATATTCATTCAAGCTATTCAAACTACCTGTTTAGAATGTTGTGTACCATTATTTGGACTTAGGGTTCAATAGAAAATTTTGTTTATGTATTATTTTTGAATAAGAAACTAGGAATTTCAATTTAGGTAGTAGATAAATCCTAACTGAAGTGAGTTTTTGTAAGTTGTTGTAACAGTCAAGTCTTTTGAAGTGAGATACCAGGTTTCCTAGCTCAATTGGTACCAGGTTTCAATGATCCATGTATTTAGCTTGGAGATCATGGGATCGAAACCTGGGGAGGCACAGACTTCCCTGCCAGGAGGGAGGAGTCCTGTGAGTAAGTGCAAGCTGGGTCGGGTCCAGGGACATTGACTGCAGGGCCTATAAGTGGAAGGCCCAGGGCCTTACAATGAAAGGCGTCTCAATTGGTACCATGTTTCAATGATTCATGTACTTAGCCTGGAGATCATGGGATCGAAACCTGGGGAGACACAGACTTCCCTGCCAGGGGGGAGGAGTCCTGTGAATAAGTGCAAGCTGGGTCGGGTGCAGGGACTGTGATTGCAGGGCCCACAAGTGGCAGGTCCAGGGCCTTACAAGTCCCTTCTGAACCACTGATTCTCATGCACTGGTCTCTCAAACAAATGTTGGTTCCTCGGTCTGGTGTATCCACCAACATTTTTGGAGAATCGCTGCTAAACTTGTTTTGACTGATCAACACTATATTTTCTAGTAGCTTCAAACATTTGGCCCATTAGGATCCAATATTTCTTAATTTTTCTATATATAATTGCAAGTGTCCGACCATTTTCTTATCAAGAACATCCCTTTAATCTATCAAGTTCACATTGATAGAAGCTGATGGGAGAAACAGATCATCATCCACTACCGTGAACTCTTGTTTGTCGGGAGACTTCAAAACTCACTTGTTAATTCTATCATGCAAAACATTCTTAAAAAGCCAACAAGACTTGTTGGCATGGTGTAAGGCCCAAGATTTTGATTACCGTAATCTGAAATGATTTGGTGATAATTGATGTAATTATAGACAGAAAGGATTAGACCGGGAAAGACGGAAGAAAACACGAAATACGTGCGAGGACAGAACACCTCGCGCATATGCGCGACAAGGAGCCGTGCGTATGCACGACAGTGGCAGAATACCTCGCGCATATGCGCGAGGAGTGTGCGCGCATATGCGCGAGTTGTACGGAGATGTGAGTATCATGACCCGAGAGCCTCGCGCATATGCACGGATGAAGGGCGCGCACATGCGCGAGCTGCCGAGAAGGTTAACTGCCAAGACAGTAGGTCTCGCGCATATGCGCGGGGCTTGGGCGCGCATATGCGCGAGTCATGCAAAAGGAAAAATCGACACTTGGTTCATTGATGCAACATGTAGGTATATATATATATATATATAGACAAACCTTCAGTTCCTCAGATTTCAAGCAGCAAGAAGTGAGAAAATATATATATATATATATAGACAAACCTTCAGTTCCTCAGATTTCTTAGAAATTTGCTTGTTCAAGATCCGCCTGTCTAATCTGCGATCCGGATACAATACTGTGCTCCTCTCGACAACGGCTACACAAAGACGTAAGTTTTATTGATTTCTGATATGATCTGAAATTATGGTATTGTCAGAATCGGATATGATTCATATATGAGGTTCTTGACATGTTAGACATCGTATAATCGAGAACAGATTGAAGAACAGACTAGTTATGAATTTATTATGGTTTTTCAGATATTGAATTGAGATTATTCAGATTTCTGAGATTATGGATTAGTTTGGCTATTGATTATGGCTTGTTGTTGATATCTATTGTTGTCTGAGTTGACGAGGATATCAAGACTATACCGTTATACTGTCGATATTGAATTAGATTAAGTATTAATCAGAACAGATCTGAGTTGAGTTGACTATTGATATTGTGCCTATGCGATATTGTCATTGCCAGATTGAGTATGGACAGATTTGAATTAGAGACTTTGACTTCGTCAGACCGAGAAGACAAAGGTATAAATTGATGTTGACGCGGGATTGCAAAACTCGAGTTAGATTCGACTTGAGTTTCCCAAAATCACATACTTCTTCTTATTGCATTGATATTTGCAATTGAATGAGATTGATATGTTTGTTTTATTGATTCATGCATTGAGTCATAGGCGGATGCGTCTAGTCGTAGACGATTGATCTAGTGACAGGGGTGCCTGATAGTGATGGAATCGTCACTGGGCCATTGCACATTGTCACAGAGCAATGATTGGCGGAAGTGCCAGGGCAGATATGCCTAGTTGGGCGGATGTGCCTAGTCTGTGACGGATAGGTCAAGACACCTGATGTTTGGTCATATCGAAGTGAATAGAATTAGAGTTTCTTCTATTACTGATGTTCGATATGGAAAGGGCCAAAGTCCGTGAATAAGAACATACCACCACCCCGATCGGGAGTGTAGGTGGGTGTATGCTCTTATTCCGATCGGTATCCCTAGATTAGGACGATTTGAGTCAGAGTCTATGAGTCACTGAGGTTGATTCAGAGTTTGCGTTGATTCATGTGTCGGATTTGATACATGTTATATTCAGAGTTTATATTGATTCATGTTTCTGATTTTGATACATGTTATGTATGTTTTTTTCATGTTTTTATAACTGTTTATATGAAATGCATGTATTCATGATTTATACTGGGAATGTAATTCTCACCAGAGTTATCCGACTGTTGTCTTGTTTGTATGTGTGCTTGACAACAGGTGGGACAGGATCAAGATCAGGATCAGGAAGAGGATGAAAGAGTATAGTTAGCGTGGAGATCCGGGCCCAGAAGCAGAGTAGGAGTCAGCCCTTGATGTATAGATGCTGAACCTAGTTGAGATAGATATCTGTAGTACATATGTAGTACTTTTATACTGATATGTATATTAACTAGATTACATTACGTTTCCGCATTCATCATTTAAAAAGAAAATTTTTAGTTCCACTTTTCTTAATTGTTATTTGACGTTAATAATGATTAAGACATGGATTAGCGTCCGGGTCCCCACACATGGTTACATGAGTTGTGTTACTTACAATATTCTCATCCCTTCTGCTCTTATTTAGATGACACTCTGTGATCTTTTGGAAAAATGATGAATTTTTAGTTTACCAGAAAATCAAAAACCATATCAGTTTTTGATATGTCAAAAGTGTACTCCATATCTTTGGGGAGTTAAGGGCTAATATTCTTATCTAGTTCTGCCGGTTTCTTTTTTTAAAAAAGGGACGATACATGAACCCCTTGATCTGATCTCAGCCAACGTGACGTCCTCCACTTCTTGATAATAGGACCCCATATTTGTTTTCTGTTTTTGTCACTCTTCCATCAATATTTCCTCATAATCAAAAACATTAGCAGCCAACTCGAAGAAGTCCATGAACTCCATGCCTTGGAATTTTTTCTTCAATTCAAAATCCGCACTCTTTGTGTCTTTTTCACGAACTCGGTCTCAAGTAAGAACACCTTGCACCTATTTTTCATCTTTTTGAACCTATCAATTAACGACTTCACATATTCCCCTTTCTTTTGAGTGATTATGGATAAATTGGTAATACACAACTCTAGTTTTGTTTGTAGAATTGAGTGTGAAATTGTCTTTCCATCTCTTGTCGATTCATTACTGAATTCCGGGGAGTGAGGCATACCAAGAAAATGCGGTCCCTGTGTGGGAATATGGGAACAACCGCAACCTTAAGTTGTTGAAGTTCTCCAAGTATGTTAGCTCCCCATACTGAATAGTAAATCTGTCTATGTATTCTATACCGGACTGGCTGTCCTACCAGAGAATAAGCTGAAATCATGAAACCTATAACCCTAGGATACGGGTTGTTCACATCTACGTAATCTAGATAGGGTTTGTGAAACTCTGGGTGGCCTATTTGTCTCAAGGCCGGCCCATATAACTCTCGAACACTTTCTCGTACAATTTCTGGGTTGATAACTAGGATATTCTGGGTTGGGAGTGGATGATGATAATAATGTTCCCCCCGAGCTTGAAACTCTGCATTAAAACTAGTATTACCTCATTGAAAGGCATCATTGACTCTCTCATCGTAAAAACCAGGTTCATTCATGATTAATATAAAAAAATATATATTTATTAAATTTTTTGTCTAATAGTTTATAGTTTAAAGTGTGTTAAATATTTAAGTTTTATAAGTTTTATACTAATACTAACTTGTATAAAAATATATGTGTTGTATAATTGTATTATTTTTGTTATTTTTACATGTTTGGAAAAACAAACACAATTTTGGATTGAAAAATGAGAATGAGATGATACTTAAACATGTATAAAGTTGATTTCAATGTACAAAATATTGATGAAAAGCTTGGGATAAAATTATTTTTACAATTGATGTCAAATTAAGAAACAAGTGAAAGTGGTACCAATGGAATTATAGTTTTACCAAGTTTGATTATTTTGAACATATATGTAACGTACCGTACTTTTACTACTTAAAATTTGCGGAAAAATTTAAAATTTTCTTAAATAAAAAGTGAACATTCAAAATTCGATAAAAGAAGTAAAACTGTACGTCTCTCAAGTTGTTGCAACAAAAGATTTGAAATTTAAAGTTTGACATAAGAAATAATTGTTTTCATAAAACTTAAAACATGGCGGTCCTCGGGTTTAGCCTCCCACTTAGTCCAAGCCTGCTCCTTGGTCCCCACCTCCAGCCTCCTCATAAACATCCTCGCCTACATCGATCAAGTCTAGTGAGTCTAAAGACTCAACACGCATAAACTGGTAGTAACAAATAATACGTAATAAAACCACATGTAACTTCAAAATAGGACATACATACTTGAATTTGAAATGAACTGGAACATGCTTACACAACATAGACTGCCATAACGTGAAAACTTTTCTTAAACATGCTGCATACTAGAACGTACTTGAACACACATAATCTCATCATTTTTCGTAGAGGCATGTTTCAAAGCAAGTGACCCATAACATAATCGCCTGATCAGACTAAACCACAGTACTGGGATGACAGGGACGTATCCACTGCCACATACATGAGATACCCGTTCATAATTTAACGGGCTGATTGGTCCACGTTCATAATTTAACGCTTTCCAATCTCGATCTAAACCCGTTCATAATTCAATGGGCGGATTGGTCCCCGTTCATAGTTTAACGCTTTCCAATCCTAAACATAATTTGGTCATAAGACATTTAGCATACCTCAAAAACTTAAAATATTTTCTTGCACGTCAAACATACTTACTTGGCGTTGTGGGATTCGTTGGACTTCGATTGGGGCCACTGCTGCATACTAACATGAGTTCAAACACTTATCTTTCATAGCTTAGACGTAGGTACTTGTGCTCACCACGGAAGTACATAAATAGCTTATGACATTCTAAATCTCTCGGAACTTGACCTCGTTTAATCATCATACTAAACCATGAAATAGAACCCCAAAACAAATCCTATTTTTAATATTAATAACCACAAAACACTTCCTATACTTTATATTCATATTTTAAAAATTTAAAAAAAAAAAATTTTTTTTTTAAAGAGAGGTACACGGACCCCGTGTATGGGTCCGGGTAGAGGTCCGGGTAGGCTCTGGAAATTCGTATTTTTGAAGGAAAAACGACACGGACTCCGTGTCAGGGTCCAGGTAGCCTCTGGACTTGGACATTCACGAAAATTCGCTATCTTATTCATTCATTCTCTCAATCCAAGCCTAAGGACCATGAACCAACACCTCGAGACTCATCCTAAGATGCTATTACATTGATTCAAACCCATAAAAACACCCCAATCATCTCCTAGCATTGACAAGCAACTTCAATACAACAATAACCCGTAATCCGACATCTTTTCGCTTCCTACGACTTCTATTATATCCCAAGCCAATCTCGACCCAAACGAACCACCAAATAACATCTAAACTCATCCCATAACATATCTAAATGCAGTAGCACAAGCCCGGCGGTGCCCAACGAAGCCTGCAACTCAAAAACTTCAAAACATGATGAAAATCATTTTCATAAGATCGCAGGTTTGAGCAGTCACACAAAAACAATCATAACTCACTCGTTTCTCTTCCAAAAATTACAAATTGTATATCAAATCTAAGGTATCAAAGAGTACTACATTTTATATGTTGAATGTTTTTCCAGAAACTTGACCGAAAAATCGCAGTTTTTAAAATGACAGCAAAAACGTGATTTGTGATCCAAAAACCCTTTCGAACTTAATCCAAACATCATTGCTCAAACTTCCACACATCACACATGTATTTTTACATATAAATAACAACACAACGCATAATATGACAAGATCGATGCATAAACAAAAGAATATATGTGCCTTTTGATACTTAAAAATACCGAAACGACGATACCGACGCGGAGACGAAGCGAAGGTTGATCCGGGACGATGGTGGCTCGATTTTCTTTGAAGAAAATCAACGAAATTTGCTGAAAAATATAGGGGAGAGGGGCGGCTGCATTTGGTGCTCTAGGAACCCTAGTATTTTGCTCTCAAGGAATTGAAAGAAGATAGAATGACATGTGAGAGCCCAGCCTAAGTGAACCCCAAGCCCGGCCCAATTTGAGTAAATTTAAAAAAAAAATAAAAATAAAAATAAAAATGAAATGATAATTATCACTTTCTCTCTCCCGTAAGTTGCATCGGCCGAGCTCCGTTTCTTTTCTACTTCCATTTTGAAATTATTTTCATCGATTGTGGCCGTTTCGATCATCCAAAAAAGAAAGTAAGCATAGATTCAGAAAGCCCGTGACTAGAGCTACGTTTTAGTACCGATATTGAAGAGTTTCTTGACACTTTTCGACAACCCGCCATCGCTTTCATCGTCGGATTGCTGCCGTATGTCGTCGGAATTCGAAAATTGATTGAGGGGTTTTGTTCCCTACGTCATAGGCTTCATTTTGGTATATATATTGAGGTACAAATCATGATTCCAGCAAGGTGGTTGTATTTTTGTTGGGTTAAATTTTGTACCAATATTGATAATTGTTATATTATTGATTGTAGGTAGAAGAATTGAGCCGATTAGAGGTATCTACCAGATTTTCGGAATTTATTTGGATTAATTTCGAAAATTCAGATTTATATAATTGGATTTCTGAATTTTCGTGTTCAATAATTAGGTGTTTAGCTGCTATAGAATTGTCGCATATTAATTTTAGAAATATTAAAGCCTAAATTATGGAGTTTTGGAATTTTAGGCTAAATTAGTGAATTTTGGAATTTCTTTCGATAAATTCCTTGATTATTTAACCAAGATAGGAATTGATGTGCAATAAATAATTTTGCCACAGGATTGGAGTTTTCGAGAAATATTTAAGATATTTTGTGGTAAATTAAAGTCAGTTGAGGTACGTATGAACTGTTTTCATTACGACGTCTATTATGACGTGAGATGACGTTGAGTATCTTGTAATGAGTTGTAGCGTGCTTTATGTGCTTTTGTGAATACGTGATTGCATTCATGCATTTATTTTTATTGATACTATTAGTACATAGCATTTCGAGCCTTGACTCCTTTGATTGCTATTGATATTGATATTGATCTATCGAGTTGTTGCGTCATCGATGGAGCGGGTGGGTAGGTTTAGCACTCCTGATGACTTGCATGAGGACTGCGCGGGTAGCTCCCGTACCCTCGATGCTACGTGCATGGATGAGTGGCGACTTGATGGTGCGTTGCTACGTTCCTGGCACGGGTGGCCACTGTTACTGTTGTTGATGCGATTCATTTGGACTCCGTTTGGTATCCATTATCGGTTGTTACCCTTCACGCATTGCATTACATTGCATTGCAATGCTTTTACTTGATTTCATTTCATGTCAGTTATATTTGTCGTAATATTAATGGTTCGTCGTACTGGGGCCCGACCCCTCGTTTCTTTTTATGCTGTGGTTGTTTGTGATGCCATAGCAGGTTATCCAGGAGGATTTGACGCGTCTGGTGGAGCGTCAGGTAGTGGTGCCCAGTCGTCGAGTCATGGTTGAGAGTTCCCAAATATATATACTATATTATAGAGTCATACATTTACCGGGGAGATGCCCCGTGTAGCTGTACTGTTATTTTTACGATATTTTGAATAGATAGTTGTGTGATCGAGCCTTGCCGGCTCTGCATGTGTTTAGTCCTGGCCAGTACGGCTATAGGTTGTGAATTGATGTTATGACTTTATTTCGAGTATATAAATATTATTTGTGATGTTTTGTTTTTTTGGGATGTCCTATTTACGAATAGGTCATGCCGAAATTTCTGTAGGCCCAAAATGGAAAATTTTAATCGCTTTCGCTGTTTACATTAATAAATCCTGGTTGTTTGGTCATTAAATATTAATCAGGAGCACGGGCCCCCACAGTTGGTATCAGAGCGTAACTGGGATACGCTCAAATTAGAGTTTAGGACACTCGAGTTTAGGCACAAATAAAATGATTGTGCATGTGTTTGATTATTTGCTCTTACTTGTTTGTATGTTTTGAATTAATTGTATCAGCATGACTAGAGCGTATTAGTTTAAGTTTATGCTCTTATACTAGACCGATTATTTTGTTTCTGCCATTGGATTAAATCCTTGTGTCTTGTAGATGGCACCTGGACGTAAGGGTAGAAAAAGAAAGTAAGTTGTTCAGGAATCTGAAGCTCCTAATGTGAGAGGACTTAACGAGACTGAATGGGGAAGACGAGGTCGTCGTCCTCGTGGTGAAGCACGAAATGTTAACGTTGAGCATGAAGTGGATCAGTTGACTAGAGGAATGGGCGAAATGGAACTGGTAATATCCCGATTTTAGAACATGCGTCCTCCTCGATTCTTTGGGAATGAAGATGGTGAGAAAGCTGTAGCATGGTTAAAAAGTATGAAGCGTTTGTTTAATATGTTGGAGTACACTCCTGATTTGCAACTTAAGTTGGCTATTTGTCAATTAAAAGACCGAGCTAAGTTATGGTGGGAAACTACTGAGGAAGCTCTGAAGGAATCAGGTGAAAGAGTTACTTGGGATGTATTTTGTGCTCAGTTTGCTCGAGAATATTCACCGCCTTCGTTTTATTCGGCCAAGGAAGCTGAGTTCAATAGATTGACTCAAGGTAACATGACTGTAGTGGAGTATGTCTCTCAATTCTCAGCACTTCTTGCCTATGTTCCTCATGTTGCTAGCAGTGATCGGAACAAGCTATCACATTTTATGCAAGGATTGAATCGAACCATTTGCACTTTAGTAGTTGCTGGAGCGCCTGTTAATTATGCCGATGCTGTAGAGAAAGCCAAGAATGTGGAGGCAAGTCTACTTTTGGCAGAACCACAGTCAGTTCAACCAGGTTTTCCTCAGATTTTCGGAGGCAATGTGCCGATGCCAGTGGGTGCACCACTATACCATCCTTTACTGCCGTATCAGCCTTCACAGTCATATCAGCAACCCAAGAAGCAAAACTTTAAGGCCAAAGGAAAACAGTTCAAGAAACAGAGTCGTAGTAGTTCTTCTAGTTCTGGCAGTCAGCGTGGAGGTTCAGTTGGGTCACCAGTTGGAGTATTTTGTGATCGTTGTGGTGGCAAGCATATCAGTACTCAGTGTACTGGAGTTCATGGATCTTGTGATATCTGTGGGCAAGTTGGACATTATGCTAGAGTATGTCCGAATGCAGCAAGACAACAATTTCAGCAACCTCAGTTTGGTCAGGGGTTTAGAGGACCAGCAACTAGACCTTTTGTTCCGACTCAGTCTTTTCAGCAGTCTAGCTATCTTCATCCTAGAGGTTCTGTTCTGCAGCGTTTTCTAGGGCCACAACAGGCTCAAGTTCATGCTCTAACTCAGGATCAAGTTCAAGACGCACCAGGCGGAGTTATTGCAGGTATCTGCCTTATTTTTAATCATCCTGCGCGTATACTAATAGACACAGGAGCCTCTCATTCATTTGTATCTGTTGTATTTGTTGATGAGCATGAGATTGCTACTACTCCGTTGATAGATAATGTGTCAGTCTCTACACCTGCCGGTGTATGTTTGATGTCTCATGAGATAATTCTGAATTGTGTGATTAGATTTGATGATAATATTATGATAACTAATCTAATCAAGCTAGACATGTCTGACTTCGACTGTATTCTGGGAATGGATACTCTGTCAAATTATCGAGCTACCGTTGATTGTTTCCATGGAGTTGTCAGATTTAGATCGTATTATGGTAGTAAATGGAATTTTTACGGTAGTGATTCGCAATCACGTATTCCATTAGTGTCAGCAATGGAAATGTTTAGAATCTTGTCATCAAGAAATGAAGGATTCATGATCTATGCAGTTGATGCGACTCAGGGAAAAGGTTTTGAAGTTTCTGATATTCCTGTTGTCAAGGAATTCCCTGATGTCTTTCCTGATGAGATTCCTGGATTTCCACCCCAGAGGGAAATCGATTTTAGCATTGAGTTGGTGTCCGGGACAAATCCTATTTCGAGAGCACCATATAGTTTGGCTCCACCTGAATTGAAAGAACTCAAAGAGCAATTACAGGACTTACTGGAGAAAGGCTATATCAGACCAAGTATGTCACCTTGGGGAGCTCCGGTATTGTTTGTAAAGAAGAAAGACGGAACGATGAGAATGTGCATTGATTACAGACAGTTGAATAAAGCTACTGTGAAAAATAAGTATCCTCTGCCGCGTATCGATGACTTGTTTGATCAGTTGCAGGGTACATTAGTGTATTTAAAGATCGATCTTCGTTCTGGCTACCATCAGCTTAGAGTTCGAGAGAAAGATGTTCCGATGACAGCATTTCGAACTCGTTATGGACATTACGAATTTCTAGTTATGCCTTTTGAATTGACTAATGCACCAGCGGTTTTTATGGATTTGATGAATCGCGTTTTTTGAGAATTTATAGACAGATTTGTTATTGTCTTCATAGATGACATTCTGATTTATTCAAAGACAAAGAAAGAACATCGAGAACATTTAAGGTTAGTCCTCCAGACACTAAGAGCTGCGCAATTGTATGCAAAATTTTCTAAATGTGAATTCTGGCTGGACAGAGTAGTATTTCTTGGTCATGTTATATCAGCTCAAGGAGTATCAGTGGATCCTAGTAAAGTGGAAGCTGTTATCAATTGGCCAACACCGACGAATATTTCCGATATTCGCAGTTTCTTGGGATTGGCAGGATATTATAGGCGTTTTATTGAAGGATTTTCTATTATAGCAAGGCCTATGACCCAATTAACGCAAAAAGATCGACGTTTTGTGTGGACTGATGAATGTGAGTCAAGTTTTCAGACTCTAAAGGAAAATTTGACAACAGCTCCAGTGCTAGCTTTGCCATCAGGCTCAGATGGATATGTTGTTTGTTCAGATGCATCTCTAAATGGACTTGGTTGTTTTTTAATGCAAAATGGGCGAGTGATTGCATATGCTTCTCGTCAGTTGAAACCGCATGAGACCCGATATCCAGTTCATGACTTAGAGTTGGCTGCCATTGTGTTTGCATTGAAGTTATGACGTCATTATCTGTACGGTGAGCAGTTTGTGATTTATTCGGATCACAAGAGTCTTAAATATCTTTTCTCACAGCCTGACTTGAACATGAGACAACGTCGATGGATGGAGTTGCTTAAGACTTTGATTGTGAAATTCATTATCAACCAGGTCGAATGAATCTTGTTGCAGATGCTCTCAGCAGGAAAGTTCAGAATGCTATGCTTACATTTTTGACTATCTCTAAAGTTCACGAGCACTTGGGAACTTCAGGATGGACTTATCAGATCAGTGGAGACTACTTTGTAGTATCATCTATTCAAGTTGAGCCACAGATTTTGTCCAGAATCAAAGCAGCACAGAGGACTGATCCGCACATTCATAGATTAAAATGATTGTCTCGAACAGGTCAGACAGAAAAGTTTAGTGTTGCCTCAGATGGTAGTCTGCGCTTTAATGGTAGACTTGTGGTTCCTAATTTGGTAGATCTGAAAGAAGCTAACTACGGGAAGCACATTGTAGTCGACACAGTATTCACCCAGGAATTCGAAGATGTATCATACCTTGAGAGCTCATTACTGGTGGGAAGGTATGAAGAAAGATATTTCTCATTTTGTGGCTAAATGTTTAACGTGTTAACAAGTTAAAGCCGAGAGAATGAGACCTGGTGGAATGTTACATAGTCTTGAAGTGCCGCAGTGGAACTGAGAGCACATTGCTATGGATTTTGTGACACATCTACCTCGTTCTAATCGTGGTTGTGATGTTATTTGTGTGATTGTTGATAGATTGTCTAAATCAGCTCATTTTATTCCGTATGATCGTACATGTACTTATATGAAAATGTCGAAACTGTACATTGATCATATAGTGAGATTGCATGGTGTGCCAGTAACCATAGTATCTGATTGTGATCCAAGGTTTGCTTCAAAATTTTGGGGAAGTTTGCAATCAGCTTTGGGTTCAAAGTTGGCTATGAGCACCGCCTATCACCCACAGACAGATGGTGAGTCAGAAAGAACCATCCAGACTCTAGAGGATATGTTACGAGCAGTAGTGACGGATTTCAAAGGTGGTTGGCAAGAATCATTATCTTTGGTTGAATTCTCATACAATAATAGTTTTCAGGCAACAATCGGTATGGCACCATTTGAAGCTTTGTATGGAAGAAAGTGCAATCGCCGATATGTTGGGATGTAGGAGAAAGACAGATGTCAAAACCAGAATTTATTCAAGAGATGAAAGATAAAGTTGAGTTGATCAGAAAAAAGATGAAAGCAGCCCAGGATCGTCAAGCCAGTTATGCTAATAAAAGGCGTAGACCTTTAGAATTCCAAGTGGGCGATTATGTTTTCTTGAAAGTATCACCTTTCCGGGGTACTATGAGATTTGGACATAAAGGGAAGATAGCTCCGCATTATATTGGTTCGTATATGATTGTTGAGAGGATTGGCACATTGGCTTATCGTTTGGATTTGCCGCAGAGTTTGTCTTTGATACATAATGTGTTTCATGTATCTAAGTTGCGGAAGTATGAGCCAGATCCGTCTCATATCTTGAATGTTGAGGATGTGGAGTTGGACAGTTCCCTTAGCTATGTTGTGCATCCAGTGCAAATTTTGGACCGCAAGGAAAGACAGCTCAGAAGCAAGACGATTCCACTAGTTTTGGTACAATGGAGTAGGCATGGAAGAGAAGAATCTACATGAGAATTAGAGGCAAAGATGCGACAAGAATGGCCTTATTTGTTTGAGAATGTAATGAATTACGCGATATATTCTGAATTTCCTATGTATTATCAGCCGTAATGTTGTGGATATCAATATTGTATTTGTTAGATTTCGAGGACGAAATCTTTTATTAGTAGGGAAGAATGTGAGAGCCCAGCCCAAGTGAACCCCAAGCCCGGCCCAATTTGAGTAAATTTTAAAAAAAAATAAAAATAAAAATGAAATGATAATTATCACTTTCTCTCTCCCGTAAGTTGCATCGGCCGAGCTCCGTTTCTTTTCTTCTTCCATTTCGAAATTATTTTCATCGATTGTGGCCGTTTCGATCATCCTAAAATGAAAGTAAGCATAGATTCGGAAAGCCCGTGACTAGAGCTACGTTTTAGTACCGATATTGAAGAGTTTCTTGACACTTTTCGACAACCCGCCGTTGCTTTCATCGTCGAATTGCCGCCGTACATCGCCGGAATTCGAAAATTGATTGAGGGGTTTTGTTCCCTACGTCATAGGCTTCATTTTGGTATATATATTGAGGTATAAATCATGATTCCAGCAAGGTGGTTGTATTTTTGTTGGGTTAAATTTTGTACCAATATTGATAATTGTTATATTATTGATTGTAGGTACAAGAATTGAGCCGATTAGAGGTATCTACCAGATTTTCGGAATTTATTTGGATTAATTTCGAAAATTCAGATTTATATA
This sequence comes from Primulina huaijiensis, assembly GCF_012295235.1. Lineage (NCBI taxonomy): Eukaryota > Viridiplantae > Streptophyta > Magnoliopsida > Lamiales > Gesneriaceae > Primulina > Primulina huaijiensis. The sequence continues at coordinate 9,698,789 of NC_133323.1, read as the reverse complement.
ATTGGATTTCTGAATTTTCATGTTCAATAATTAGGTGTTTAGCTGCTATAGAATTGTCGCATATTAATTTTAGAAATATTAAAGCCTAAATCATGGAGTTTTGGAATTTTAGGCTAAATTAGTGAATTTTGGAATTTCTTTCGATAAATTACTTGATTTTTTAACCAAGATAGGAATTGATTTGCAATAAATAATTTTGCCAGAGGATTGGAGTTTTCGAGAAATATTTAAGATATTTTGTGGTAAATTAAAGTCAGTTGAGGTACGTATGAACTGTTTTCATTACGACGTCTATTATGACGTGAGATGACGTTGAGTATGTTGTAATGAGTTGTGGCGTGCTTTATGTACTTTTCTGAATACGTGATTGCATTCATGCATTTATTTTTATTGATACTATTAGTACATAGCATTTCGAGCCTTGACTCCTTTGATTGCTATTGATATTGATATTGATCTATCGAGTTGTTGCGTCATCGATGGAGCGGGTGGGTAGGTTTAGCACTCCTGATGACTTGCATGAGTGCTGAGCGGGTAGCTCCCGTACCATCGATGCTACGTGCATGGATGAGTGGCGACTTGATGTTGCGTTGCTACGTTCCTGGGACGGGTGGCCACTGTTACTGTTGTTGATGCGATTCATTTGGACTCCGTTTGGTATCCATTATCGGTTGTTACCCTTCACGCATTGCAACGCTTTTACTTGATTTCATTTCATGTCAGTTATATTTGTCGTAATATTACTGGTTCGTCGTACTGGGGCTCGACCCCTCGTTTTTTTTATGCTGTGGTTGTTTTTGATGCCATATATAGCAGGTTATCCAGGAGGATTTGACGCGTCTGGTGGAGCGTCAGTGTAGAACCCGTAACTTGGACTGCGTATAAGCCATGCATAATTTCTAGTATTTAAATTAAAATGATTTTTTATTGCATGAGTATTTAAATTCTTTTCTTTAAATTTATTTATTTTACGTAGTAGTTTAATTATCACCTTTTCAGTTAAATAAGTGATGCCGGACTGGAGATGGAGTATTGAGATAAGTTAATAAAGACTTATTTAAGAAGTGGTAATTTAGCATGTTAGTAAATATAATTTAAAAAGTTGGCATGCATGCAAGTTATTAAATTTCTTTGGTATTTTATTAAATTCTTTTAAAGCATAAAATGCATGTTTATTTTATTAAATTGTGTTTAATTATTTTCATGCATTTTAGGCATAATTATTGCATGATAGGGATTTATTTCATGAATTTTATCAGTTCATGCATTAGGATTTCTAGATGCATTTCACGCTCGAACGAGGATCGGAGACCGGAGAATTTTCAAGAAAATTATTTTTTTTACACGATTAA
>NC_133323.1:9656131-9697143 GCF_012295235.1 Primulina huaijiensis | reverse complement strand
CATTTTTGTGCAAGGGGCTGTCAAGTTAGTGATGTTAGAGGGTTGTGCAGGCTGTGTTTAATGATGTATAGGTGCTGGAGATTCGGGTTGCCAAGCTCGAGGGAAATTCGTTCGGTCAAGCGCATTTGAGGGTGTGTGAGGTCAAGATCGAGAGATTTGGTTTGTCGGCGGTGCGAGGGCTGAACCAAGCCTTGGACCAAGCCCTGCTGGGTCTGAGACACGGTTTAGAGAGGCTTGACCGCTGCTGGAACCGTCCTCAAGGCCGTTTGATCGAGTGCAAGTGCAAGGGGCTAGGACTCGTATGATGGGTTGTGTTGTTTCTAGGCTTTCAGCAGGTTGCAGCCTGCATGTAGCTGGGGCCGTGAGTCTAGTGGGTCCAGCAAGGTCCTAAGGTGTTCTAGGTAAGGTGGAGTCGAGGCTTGAACCGTCGGTGGTGAGCTAGGACGTGACCTTGGAGGTTAGTGCACAAGGGTGATTTAAGTGGGTAGGACCTAGAGATTCATTCAAATGCTGGACCATCAGCCGTGGCTATAAGGGTCTGAAATTAAGATTTTTGGACCATTATAGAGTTTATAAGGTGTGGTAAAAAGTTGGAAAAAATTCGGTTAAGTTTCGAGTCGATTCGGGTTAAAACCGAGAACCGGACCAAGTTTTAAAACGAATCGGTTAAGTTTTGAATTGGCTCGAGTTTACGCCTAGGAATGATTTTAAAAATGTTTTGGGACATTTTAAGAGTTTGGTAAGCTTCAGATCAAAATAATTAGTTTTGGATTGATTCGGGATTTAATCGCCGCACGAAACTTTAATTAAAGAATTAATTAAAACGTCTAGATTTAGGCTTAATAAAATTATGGAAAATTTTATTTAAGCTCAAATAATTATTAGAATCTTAAGTTTTTAATTTGGGAATTTTATGCTAGGTTTGGTTTAATTCGAGATTAAAACACATCAATATGTTATAATTATATATTAATTTAAAAGTTATCGATTTAGGACAAATAAAAATATGAGAAAATTCATGTAGGCTTAAATAATTATTTGGGACATGTTAGAATAAATGTAATTAAGAAAATGTCAAAACGTGAAATTTTAAGTCTAGGTGCAAAATGAAGATTTTGGTCAAGGCAGCGCCCTAAGCACAAATTTATGATATTTTAAATGTTCATGCATCATGTGTACGATTTTTTTCGCTATTATAATAATTATGGTGCATGCTTGGTTTAAAGGAATTAAGAGAGAAAAAGTAAGAAAACAGTCTCCGCCGCGCCGCGTCGTTATTTCGTTTGTTTTCTGTCAAAACAAACCAAGGCATGTTTATATCTTCTTTCACTCTTCAATCAAGCCATATAGGTATTTTTAAATATCGCAAGTACATGATTTTAATGCAAGTAAATCGAAATTGTTCATATTCAATTATGTTATTTAATTATATTACGTGAAAAATATTCATTTTGAGATTTATGCGATATTGCTTGTAGTCACTTTACTATCATGGGATTATTACTTCGGCCGGTCGCCAGTTACCGGTCAGTTCAGTTAGGTACCACCCGGTCGCAAGTTACCGGTCAGTTCAGTTTTGTACCACCCGGTCGCCAGTTACCGGTCAGTTCAGTTCAGTTCAGGGGCCACTTGCGTAGACCATAATCTCACCAAGAAAATTATTACAAGTTATTTCATTACAGGGCTCCAAGGAGCAAACATTTTCACTATGATTTTCAGTTCACTTATGCACGTATTATAATTAATCATGACACGATATTTTACGTTATGCATCACGACATGATATTTTCACTTGCATGCAATTTTATTATTTATTTACTCGTTATTTACGATATATGCTTGCTGAGTCTTTAGACTCACTAGACTTGATTGTTGTAGGTACCGATGATGCAGGGACCGAGGGCGGGGACCAGTNAAGTACGTATCAGAGGCCTCTACAGCTGGTATCAGAGCCTATGTTCTTGTAAAGGGTTGTACTACTACTGACCACGAGAAGCTCATGAAGTCACGTCTTCGGTCTGTAAGTTTTACATTCATGCATTTTATTTAAAGCCGGAATTTTTTTTAACTGCATGTTCTCATGAAGTATTTTTACGTTTAGATTTTAATCGTTCAATATTTATTTACATTTAAATAAATTGTGGAATTATGCATGTTGGTTACGTATGGGTTATTTATGGAACAGTATGCCTCCTAGACGCCAAGTTGGACGCCCGAGAGGTGATGATGAGCCTTGTCATGAGGACAGAGAGGAGCAGAGACAGGAGGGGAACGGACCTCCACCCCCTCCACCAAATATGAATGCCCAGATGCTAGCTGGTATGACTCAGTTCTTCGCATAGTTTGAGGGGAACAATGCTGTGGCGACCAGGCCGACAGGGCCTGAGGCTGTCTACGAGAGATTCATGAAGATGCGTCCTAAGGAGTTTTCATGGACGACAAACCCCATGATTGCCGAGGGCTGGATCAAGTCCCTTGAAGTTATCTTCGAGTTCATGGAGCTTGGAGATGCAGACAGAGTCCGGTGTGCCAGCTACTTATTCGGAGGAGATGCCCGCTTATGGTGGGAAGGAGCATCAGTAGCCCTGAACTTGGTTACGCTGAGTTGGACACACTTCACGGAGGTATTTTACTCCAAATATTTTACTGATGAGGTGCGTTCGCGTTTGACCAGGGAGTTTATGACCCTGAGGCAGGGAGAGCTGACTGTTACGGAATTCATCCGTAAGTTTGAGAGGGGCTGTCACTTTGTGCCCTTGATTGCGAATGATGCGGGTGCCAAGCTGAGGCACTTTCTTGATGGACTGCGGCCGATCTTACGCCGCGATGTTAGGGTTGCTGGTCCTACTACTTTTGAAGTTGCCGTTTCTAGAGCTCTTGCCGCAGAGCAAGATCTGATTGACATTGAGAGGGATCGCTTGGGTAAGCGACCAGTCCAGGTACCACACCGCCCTCCTCCTCAGCAGCATTAGCAGCAGAATAAGAGGCCTTTACACGGCCCACACGGAAATCGCAGTCAACAGCTGTAGCGGGGACGCGCAGTCCCTAAGACCTTTGAGCCACCAGTCTGTCCCAAGTGCACTCGCCGCCATGCTGGAGTATGTATGTATGGCTCAGGGAAGTGTTACAAGTGTGGTAGCCCAGACCACGTGCTGACGCAGTGCCCTCAGAAGAACCTGCCTACCCAAGGCAGGGTGTTTGCTCTCCATGCAGCGGAGACGAACCCGGAGACCATGCTTTTGACAGGGAGGATTTTTATATCTGGTTCCGCTACGAAGGCCTTGATAGATTCAGGGGCCACTCACTCATTTATTTCGGAGGTCTTTGCTAATTTCCTCAAGGTCAAGACAGTTGGGCTAGATGTATCCTATTCAGTAGTATTACCGTTAGGCGAGGAGATGGCCGCTACCAATGTGATCCGAGACATAGACCTGGAGCTGCATGGAAATCTTGTATATGCGGATCTTATAGTGTTGTCGATGCCAGAGTTTGACATCATCTTAGAGATGGACTGGATATTGCGGAACAGAGTGTTGATAGACTTCCAGCGGAGATCTGTTCTAGTCCGACTGCCGGGAATGGAGCAGTTCTTATTTGAGCCAGACATGTACTTTCCTTTACCGCGCATTATACCTTATGTTCAGGCTAGGAAGCTCATGCATAGAGGGTGTCGGGCATTTTTAGCAACCTTTATATCTGTCCCCGAGGCACCCAGTCAGTCAGCCGCAGATGTTCCGATTGTCTGAGATTTCTTAGATGTTTTTCCCGAGGACGTCTCTGGTCTGCCACCCGAGCGAGAGGTGGAGTTTTCTATTGAGCTTATGCCAGGTACGACTCCGATATCCAAAGCGCCGTACCGATTAGCGCCGACCGAGATGGCAGAACTTAAGAAGCAGATTCAGGAACTTCTAGACAAGGAGTTCATTTGCCCGAGTTTTTCACCATGGGGCGCGCCAGTTTTGTTTGTGAAGAAAAAGGATGGCTCGATGAGGCTCTGCATTGACTACCGGGAATTGAACAGGGTTATAGTGAAAAACAAATACCCACTCCCGCGGATTGAGGATTTATTTGATCAGTTGCAGGGAGCTTCAGTATTCTCCAAGATTGATCTGCGTTCTGGTTATCACCAGTTGAGAGTGAAAGACGCCGATGTTTCAAAGACTGCTTTCAAGACTCGTTATGGCCACTACGAGTTCCTTGTGATGCCGTTCGGTTTGACGAATGCGCCAGCGATCTTCATGGATCTCATGAATCGTGTATTTCAGCCGTATCTTGATCAGTTCATGATAGTATTCATAGACGACATTCTTGTCTACTCAAAGAATCATGAGGATAACAGCAGACACCTGACCACAGTGTTGCAGACCTTGCAGAAGCACAAGTTATTCGCCAAGTTCAGTAAGTGCGAATTCTGGTTAGAGAAGGTGGCGTTCTTAGGCCACATTGTTTCTAGCAGCGGTATTGAGGTAGACCCAGCAAAGGTTGCAGCAGTCAGAGATTGGGTTGTGCCGCAGAATGCATCTGAGATCCACAGTTTTCTTGGGTTAGCAGGATATTATCGGAAATTCATCCAGGGATTCTCCTCTATTGCCGTTCTACTCACATCATTGACCAAGAAGAATGCTAAATTTGTGTGGAGCGAGGAGTGTCAGAAGAGCTTCGATACTTTGAAGCAAGCTCTTATCTCAGCACAAGTTTTGGCTATGCCATCAGGGCCCGGAGATTTTGTTCTGTTGACCGATGCTTCGAAGCTCGGTCTAGGCGCAGTATTGATGCAGCATGGAAAGGTAATAGTATATGCTTCTAGACAGTTGAAAACTCATGCGAAGAACTGTAACGACCCATTACAGGCCCAGTGGACCGCCCATACGGCCCACTGTCCCGATCGACCCAAAGCTATCCCGATCTTGGGCTCCTTAAAGGGGCCTTTTCCCTCACTAGCTCAATTGGTACCAGGACTCTTGATATCAATGTACTTATCCTATAGGTCATGGGATCGAGTCCTGGGGAGGCGAAAGAAACCCCTTGGTAGGGAGGGGGAGATCGTATGAGTAACCCGTACGACGCCTATGGAAAGCCCGTGAGGGAAAAGGCCCCTTTGAGGGAGCCCAAGATCGGGATAGCCTTGGGTCGATCGGGGCAGTGGGCCGTATGGGCGGTCCACTGGGCCTGTAATGGGTCGTTACAATAGTCTGGGGAGGCACAAGCTCCAGTGAATGGGCTGGAGAGTTCTATGAGTAACCCGTACGACGCCTATGGAAAGCCCGTGAGGGAAAAGGCAGCCCAAGATCGGGATAGCCTTGGGTCGATCGGGGCAGTGGGCCGTATGGGCGGTCCACTGGGCCTGTAAAGGGTCGTTACATTTAGCTCAATTGGTACCAGGACTCTTGATATCAATGTACTTATCCTATAGGTCATGGGATCGAGTCCTGGGGAGGCGAAAGAAACCCCTTGGTAGGGAGGGGGATATCCTATGAGTAACCTGTACGACGCCTATGGAAAGCCAGTGAGGGAAAAGGCCCCTTTGAGGGAGCCCCAAGATCGGGATAGCCTTGGGTCGATCGGGGTTGTGGGCCGAATGGGCGGTCCACTAGGCCTGTAATGGGTCGTTACAATAAAAAGTGCCTTTTATTTTTATTATAACGACCCATTACAGGCCCAGTGGACCGCCCATACGGCCCACTGCCCCGATCGACCCAAGGCTATCCCGATCTTGGGCTCCCTCAAAGGGGCCTTTTCCCTCACGGGCTTTCCATAGGCTTCGTACGGGTTACTCATAGAACTCTCCAGCCCATGCACTGGAGCTTGTGCCTACCCAGACTCGAACCTGAGATCACATGGATATATAGCTCAATTGGTACTAGGACTCTTGATATGAATGTACTTATCCTATAGGTCATGGGATCGAGTCCTAGGGAGGCGAAAGAAACCCCTTGGTAGGGAGGGAGAGATCCTATGAGTAACCCGTACAACGCCTATGGAAAGCCCGTGAGGGAAAAAGCCCCATTGAGCGAGCCCAAGATCGGGATAGCCTTGGGTCGATCGGGGCAGTGGGCTGTATGGGCAGTCCACTGGGCCTGTAATGGGTTGTTACAAGAACTACCCTACCCATGATCTAGAGTTGGCCGCCGTGGTTTTTGCCTTGAAGATTTGGTGGCATTATTTGTATGGAGAGAAGTGCTAGATCTTTACCGACCACAAGAGTCTCAAGTACTTATTTACGCAGAAAGAGCTGAATATGCGTTAGAGGCGATGGTTGGAGCTTGTGAAGGATTATGACTGTGACATTAGCTACCACCCGGGTAAAGCTAATGTAGTTGCGGATGCATTGAGCAGAAAAGTAGCAGTGATGACTCATTTGACGATTCAGAGACCTCTTCAGTCTGAGATGCAGAGGTTTGATCTAGCGACATATCCTCGAGGTAGAGTTCCCCGTCTATCTACCTTGACTATCCAGTCTTCTCTCATTGACCGTATTCGCAGTAGTCAGCCAGCAAATGAGCAGTTGGCAAAGTGGAAGCAGCGAGATGAGGCCAAGGGCAGTGTCTTGTATACAGTTAGTGACGGTATTGTCAGATATCGGGACAGAATATGGGTTCCTAGCAGTGATTCTATCCGATTAGATATTCTATCAGAGGCCCATATGTCGATGTACTCGATTCATCCAGGGAGTACGAAGATGTACAAAGACCTGCAGTTATTGTACTGGTGGCCAGGAATGAAGAAGGACATCAGACGTTTTGTATCCGAGTGTCTGACTTGTCAGTTAGTGAAAGCAGAGCATCAGAGACCAGCAGGTTTGCTCAAGCCTCTCCCTATTCCCGAGTGGAAGTGGGAGAATGTTACCATGGACTTTTTGACCGGTTTACCGAAGTCAGTCAGAGGATCTAATACTATCTGGGTGATTGTCGATCGTCTTACCAAATCAGCGCACTTCTTGCCTATCAAGACGACTTTCACTATGGTTCAGTATGCTGAGTTGTATATTCGGGAGATAGTCCGACTTCATGGTATTCTCGTTTCTATCGTATCTGACAGAGACCCTAGATTCACTTCCTCGTTTTGGAAGAGTTTGCATTCTACCATGGGTACGAAGTTGCTGTTTAGCACAGCTTTCCATCCGCAAATAGATGGACAGTCGGAGCGAGTTATTCAGATTTTGGAGTATCTTCTCCGTGCTTGTGTTATCGATTTCTCCGGGAGTTGGGAGTCGAACTTGCCATTAGTGGAGTGCACCTATAACAACAACTTTCAGTCGTCTATAGGAATGGCTCTGTATGAAGCATTGTATGGTCGCAAGTGTAGCTCTCCTGTTCATTGGGAGGAGGTAGGAGAGAGAGCCGAGCTGGGTCCAGAGATTATTCAGCAGACTGTCGATGTAGTAGCCCAGATCCGTGACAGGATGAGGACTGCTCAGAGTCGATAGAAGAGTTATGCGGACCAGCGGAGGAGAGATTTAGAGTTCGCCGTGGGCGACCATGTCTTTGTGAAAGTGGCATCTATGAAGGGTGTCATGCGATTTGGGAAGAAAGGGAAGCTCAGTCCGAGATTCATTGGACCATTCGAGATCCTTGACAGAGTTGGGACGCTAGCTTATCGTGTTGCTCTTCCGCCGAATCTGGCCGGAGTACACAATGTGTTCCACGTCTCTATGTTGAGGAAGTATATGGCAAATCCTTCGCATGTTCTGAACTTCGAGCCGTTGCAGCTTACTCCGAACCTGTCTTATGAGAAGAGACCAGTGCAGATCCTAGACAGACACGAAAAGAAACTTCGGAACAAACTGGTTAAGCGAGTTAAAGTCAAGTGGCTTAACCATTCAGAGGAGGAAGCTATGTGGGAATCTGAGCCAGAGATGAGGAGACGGTACCCAGAGCTATTCAGTGAGTTTTAATTTCGAGGACGAAATTTCTTTTAAGGGGGGAGGATTGTAGAACCCGTAACTTGGACTGCGTATAAGCCATGCATAATTTCTAGTATTTAAATTAAAATGATTTTTTATTGCATGAGTATTTAAATTCTTTTCTTTAAATTTATTTATTTTACGTAGTAGTTTAATTATCACCTTTTCAGTTAACTAAGTGATGCCGGACTGGAGATGGAGTATTGAGATAAGTTAATAAAGACTTATTTAAGAAGTGGTAATTTAGCATGTTAGTAAATATAATTTAAAAAGTTGGCATGCATGCAAGTTATTAAATTTCTTTGCTATTTTATTAAATTCTTTTAAAGCATAAAATGCATGTTTATTTTATTAAATTGTGTTTAATTATTTTCATGCATTTCAGGCATAATTATTGCATGATAGGGATTTATTTCATGAATTTTATCAGTTCATGCATTAGGATTTCTAGATGCATTTCACGCTCGAACGAGGATCGGAGACCGGAGAATTTTCAAGAACATTATTTTTTTTATTACAAGATTAAGTTTTATTAATTAATATAAGATGTTTCAAAGGTATTTTTCAAGAATTGAGATTTATTGAGTATTTTTACCAGCATTATTTTAATTTTTAACGGTGCACAAATTTTATCGAATCGAGGAACTTTTTTGAGTGTTCGGCTAAAAATTTCAAAAACTTTTCAACACGAAATATTTTTCGAGAGTGCGTTTGGATTTAATGAGCCTACATTTAAGCTCATTGGGCTTAAACATCTTTTATAAATTTAATTAACAAGATTAGTGCCCATTAACCTTCTAATTAACTATATTATATAAATCCAAGCACCTCTTTACCTACCCAAAACCCCACAACAACCGACACCCACCCCTTTTCCATTCAAAATTCTATCGGTCTCATCAAATCTCAGCTGAAGCTTCGGTCACCTCCATTCTTGGCAAAGGAATAATCTTCTTGGATCTCCCTCTTCGTGATTGGTTCACCAAATCATATCCAGGCACGCATTGTACCTTTGTTTTTGCATCACATATGCTGTATACATGCTGTTAAATGTTGCATCGTGTGTGAAAATCTCGGTCCAGCCTTGTACATGAAGAAACTTTGGTTTCTACATATGTTCTTGCATCTTTTGATCAACTATTCACGTCTTTCCCATTTTTGTGCAAGGGGCTGTCAAGTTAGTGATGTTAGAGGGTTGTGCAGGCTGTGTTTAATGATTTATAGGTGCTGGAGATTCGGGTTGCCAAGATCGAGGGAAATTCGTTCGGTCAAGCGCATGTGAGGGTGTGTGAGGTCAAGATCGAGAGATTTGGTTTGTCGGCGGTGCGAGGGCTGAACCAAGCCTTGGACCAAGCCCTGCTGGGTCTGAGACACGGCTTAGAGAGGCTTGACCGCTGCTGGAACCGTCCTCAAGGCCGTTTGATCGAGTGCAAGTGCGAGGGGCTAGGACTCGGATGATGGGTTGTGTTGTTTCTAGGCTTTCAGCAGGTTGCAGCCTGCATGTTGCTGGGGCCGTGAGTCTAGTGGGTCCAGCAAGGTCCTAGGGTGGTCTAGGTAAGGTGGAGTCGAGGCTTGAACCATCGGTGGTGAGCTAGGACGTGACCTTGGAGGTTAGCGCACAAGGGTGATTTAAGTGGGTAGGACCTAGAGATTCATTCAAATGCTGAACCATCAGCCATGGCTATAAGGGTCTGAAATTAAGATTTTTTGGACCATTATAGAGTTTATAAGGTGTGGTAAAAAGTTGGGAAAAATTCGGTTAAGTTTCGAGTCTATTCGGGTTAAAACCGAGACCCGGACCAAGTTTTAAAACGAATCGGTTAAGTTTTGAATTTGGCTCGAGTTTACGTCTAGGAATGATTTTAAAATTGTTTTGGGACATTTTAAGGAGTTTGGTAAGCTTCAGATCAAAATAATTTGTTTTGGATTTATTCGGGATTTAATCGCCACACGAAACTTTAATTAAAGAATTAATTGAAACGTCTAGATTTAAGCTTAATAAAATTATGGAAAATTTTTATTAAAGCTCAAATAATTATTAGAAGCTTAAGTTTTTAATTTGGGAATTTTATGCTAAGGTTTGGTTTAATTCGGGATTAAAACACATTAATATGTTATAATTATATATTAATTTAAAAGTAATCGATTTAGGCCAAATAAAAATATGAGAAAATTCATGTAGGCTTAAATAATTATTTGGGACATGTTAGAGTCAATGTAATTAAGAAAATATCAAAAACATGAAATTTTAAGTCTCGGGGTGAGATTTTGGTGAAGGCAGTGCCCTAAGCACAAATTTATGATATTTTAAATGTTCATGCATCATGTTTACGATTTTTTGCGCTATTATAATAATTATGGTGCATGCTTGGTTTAAAGAAATTAAGAGAGAAAAAGTAAGAAAGTGAAGAGCACTCCGTCTCCGCCGCGCCGCGTCTTTGTTTCGTTTGTTTTCTGTCAAAACAAACCAAGGCATGTTTATATCTTCTTTCACTCTTCAATCAAGCCATATAGGTATTTTTAAATATCGCAAGTACATGATTTTAATGCAAGAAAATCAAAATTGTTCATATTCAATTATGTTATTTAATTATATTACGTGAAAAATATTCATTTTGAGATTTATGTGATATTGCTTGTGATCGCTTTACTATCATGGGATTATTACTTCAGCCGGTCGCCAGTTACCGGTCAGTTCAGTTAGGTACCACCCGGTCGCCAATTATCGGTCAGTTCAGTTTTGTACCACCCGGTCGCCAGTTACCGGTCAGTTCAGTTCAGTTCAGTTCAGGGGCCACTTGCGTAGACCATAATCTCACCAAGAAAATTATTACAAGTTATTTCATTACAGGGTTCCAAGGAGCAAACATTTTCACTATGATTTTCAGTTCAGTTATGCACTTATTATAATTAATCATGACACGATATTTTACGTTATGCCTCACGACATGATATTTTCACTTGCATGCAATTTTATTATTTATTTACTCGTTATTTACGATATATGTATGCTGAGTCTTTAGACTCACTAGACTTGATTGTTGTAGGTACCGATGATGCAGGGACCGAGGGCGGGGACCAGTGAGCTAGCTTGGGTCGGCAGCAGTGGAACCCGAGGACTTCATGTTTTTAGCATTTACTATTTTGACTCAAAAAAATTTCTTCGTTGTTGAATTGTTCCATATTATTATCTTGCAAACAAACATTTACTTCTGCTTCTATTTTGAATGGTTAAACTTTTATCAGTTATTTATTTATGAATGATGCATTTTAATTAATTAAAAAGAAAAATTTTAAATTTTCCGCAAATTTTCAAGTACGTATCAGAGGCCTCTACAGTCAGGTAGTGGTGCCCAGTCGTCGAGTCATGGTTGAGAGTTCCCAGATATATATACTATATTATAGGGTCATACATTTACCGGGGAGATGCCCCGTGTAGCTGTACTGTTATTTTTACGATGTTTTGAATTGATAGTTGTGTGATCGAGCCTTGCCGGCTCTGCATGTGTTTAGTCCTGGCCAGTGCGGCTATAGGTTGTGAATTGATATTATGTCTTTATTTCGAGTATATAAATATTATTTGTGATGTTTTGTTTTTTTGGGATGTCCTATTTACGTATAGGTCATGCCGAAATTTCTGTAGACCCAAAATGGAAAATTTTAATCGCTTTCGCTGTTTACATTAATAAATCCTGGTTGTTTGATCATTAAATATTAATCAGGAGCACGGATCCCCACATGACATGTGTGTGCTGATGGTGTGTGTAAAAAATATGTAAGTGTGTGTGAGTGTATGTAACGTGTGTGTGTGATTAATTAGGTGTAATTAGGGGCTAATTAGCTTAATTAAATAAATAATAAGCAATTTTCATGATAATTAAAATACTCATTCTCCACTAAATTACTAACATTCCTACATTTGAAATAAAATACACATGCTTCAAACTTTAAAAATTTTAAACCCTTCAATAACTAAATAAATAAATTAGACTTTAAAATACTAAAACTTATAAGTCATTTAAAATGCCCCAATCCTAATTTAAAATAAAATACCACGTAAAAATATTTGCCAACATCGTTACCGGTCTCTGTTCCTCGATCCCGCATCGAATAATCGACTGAAACATGAAACTCGAAAAATACATCTTAACGTGCATCACATAAACGTAAATAATTTAGAATAATGCATTTAAATAAATCATGCACCACTAAGACTCATTTTAAAAAATTAAATAAATGATTTAATAATTAAATAAATGCATGGTTCATACGTGTACTGAATTTGGGCACTACAATATATGTCAAAATACATATAAAATTTTATCACAATTCAGAAAACTCAATTATGAACAATATTTGTTTTATGTAGAAGAATCAAATCCTTCGACAAGATTGTCAAAGATGGAGTGCAAGATATAATAAAGATTTGGGCCACTCATGAAGAAAAAATTGCACCAATTACATGTAAAAATAATATTTTATTTTCTTTTATCTCCCCAAATCAGCCTATAAATAAGAGTGTATTGTGATGAGGAAAATCATCCCTCATTTTATGTACAAAACTTTGAGTTCATAAATTTTCTCTTTATTTCTTTATTTTAATAAAATTATCATGTTAAGTATTTATTCCAAGTTCTTCATTTCCATCATGAGTAGCTAATCTTCCAAAGTCGATATGAAAAGGTAACATTTTTTTGTATGATAATACATAAAATAATCTTTAATTATTTATTATTTAATGTTTATGTTATATTTAGTTTTTTTTATTTAAGTATTTTTATACCCTATTTATAAGTGAGAGTTTTTGATTTATTGATACTATATGTTACATCAAATTCTTGGTACCACTTAAATATTATTTTGTAATTACCAACAATTTAAAGTGGTTACTTTGATTTGGTATATATTAATATTATCATAATATTGAATTCTTGGTTCCATTTAAATGTTAATTTGGTATTACCAACAATTTAAAGTGGTTACCTTGATTTGGTGTTTACAAATATATAGCTCAATTATACTTAACAACATTTATAAGTTTTGGTGTATATATTATATGAATATGAGAATAATATATAACAATAATATAAATAATGATTATTTAATATATTGGAACCATTTTATTAAGTGGATTTTAATTATATTCATTTATTTCAAATTTATTTAAATACCAAGAGCGGATCCTTTCATCTCGACTATTTAATTTAAACATATAAAAATCATCATCTAAGATAAAATAATTAAAAAACAAAAACAAAAATACATTATAGTGGATTTGTAATTATCTTAGCTTCCTTGTAGATACTACATTCGGACTCACTGAATTGTATTACTTGTGGACAACCTGCTCTTGGGAGTGCAAAAATAAAAGTTGTGGCAAGTTTTTGGCACCGTTGTCTAGGAAGTATATTTTAATTTCAAGTCTATTTAATTTTGTTTATATTTTTTATTTTTCTTTCTTTAAATTTTTATTGTTTTTGTGTGTTTTTTTCCTTTTGCATTTGCATGAGCATTTGGTCATGTTCACCTAGTGGTAGACTCATTCGAAACAACCCTCTAATTTTACAAAACATGGAGGAACCAACCGACCAATTGGAGCATGAAGTAAATAATGAAACTCAATCTCAACATGATCATGATAGACGAAGAAAACTTAGAGAACACATGAATCCTACATGAACTAGTGCATCTTCATGTTTAGTTGTTCCCCCTGATGCATCTCATTTAATTTTAAACCTAACATTATTCAAATTTTATCCAACTTTCATGGTTTAGATTCTGAAAATCCATACATGTATTTACGAGAGTTTGAAGAAGTGTGCAACACATATACTTATTTTAATTTCAGCATGAATACCATTCGAATTAAGCTGTTTTCATTTTCTTTAAAAGATAAAGCTAAAACTTGGGTACAAAATCTTAGATCGCGATCCGTTCCGAGTTGGGATGAATTGTAACAACAATTTTTAAAAAAGTTTTTCCATCTCATAGAACAAATTCTTTCAAAAGGTAAATCATCACTTTCACTCAAAAACAAGGAAAAACTTTTTATCAGTGTTGGGATTGATTTAAGAATTGCTTAATCTTTGTCCACATCATGGTTTTGAAAATTGGAAAGTTGTTTCTCAGTTTTATGAAGGTCTGACACCTAAAGATAGATAAATTGTTGAATTTATGTGTAATGGAATATTTGAAGATAAAGTTCCAATCGAGGCAATTGAATATCTCGATTCATTAGCTGAAAATGCTCAAAATTGGGACACTATAGGCACAATTGAACCATCAAACAAGATTCAATATCCCACATCTAGTGGAGATATGTACACCCTCAAGGATAAACATGTGAGGCCCAGGGCCGAAGAGGGCGGGGGGTGATTGCCGGTGCCATGAGATTGCACGGACAACGAGCGGCTCCTGGCAGGCTTCTAGGCGGAGGGAACATGAATTAACCAATCTTACACCGGAAGGAGAGGGATTCCGAGACTGTTCAATGTAATGGACTGTACAGTTGAAGAGGGCTTAAAAGATTTGATATGTACTACTCATACCACGAAGGTGCATCTTCTTTTCGGTAGCTCATCACATAAGAACTCTAAAGTTAAGCGTGCTTGACTTGGGGCAATTCTGGGATGGGTGACCTCTTGGAAAGTTTCCTACGGTGCGTGTGAGTGAGGACATAAGCACGCTGGAAAGACTCGTCTTGGTACAGTGAGGACAATCTTCGAATCTGGGGCGTTACAAAACATGATCTCCAAGCCAGATTTGTATCATTGGCAAGAAAAGTAGAAGCAATTGAAATGAAAAATAGTGGTCAATTAAAATATGTCCAAGAACTTTCTTGTCATATCTGTGATAATCATTCTACAAAAGATTGTCCCACTTTGCCCTCTTTGAAATAATGTCTCCATGATCAAGCTAATGTTTGAACCCTTTCAAAAAGCAATATTTTGAACCATACTTTCAAAGTTTTAATCTAGGTTGGCGAAATCATCCAAATTTTAGTTGGGAATGATAATGCTGCACAATTTTCACAACCACATTTTCAAAATCAACAAAATTTTCAAAATTATGATACGTTGCATGCTTTCATTACAAATCAAGAGTTTATCAATACTCAAACTGCTCAAACCATTATAAATTTGAAGGATACTCTTGCTAAATTTGCATCTGCACTTAATATTCACGAAAAAGGTAAATTTCTTTTACAACCACAACCTAATCCCAAGGACCATCAATCACAAACTGGAACTTCTGGAACTCAATCGATGGATCAGGTAAAATTTGTTATTACCCTTCGCACTAGTAAGGTTGTTGAAAAATCCATTATTGAACCTTGTAAAGATAATGATAAATCAACTCCAAAGGGTAAGGAAGAAGTGAAACCTATACCTTGCAAAGAGGTAGTTCAACAGACAGTGACACCACCATTTTCTCATGCATTGAAAAACACAAAAAAATCAAATTTGAATTCTGATATATATGGAATTTTAAAACAGGCAAAAGTCAATATTCCATTATTAGATGCAATAAAACACGTACCATCTTATGCTATATTTTTGAAAGACTTGTGCACTATGAAAAGAAAATTGAATGTGAAAAATAAAGCATTTTTAGCTGAACAAGTAAGTGCAATCATTCAAAATAATAATACTTTGAAATATAAAGACCCTGGTTGTCTTACTATTTCGTGTATTATTGGAGAAAGAAAGATTAAAAAGCTTTGTTTGATCTTGAAGCTAGAGTGAATTTACTTCCATATTCAGTTTATCAAGAAGTCAATCTAGGTGAGTTAAAACCTACATTGATAACAATGTTACTTGCTGATAGATCTGTTAAAGTGACACGAGGTATGGTAGAAAATGTTTTGGTCCAAGTTGATAAATTTGTATATCCTGTCGATTTTATAGTTTTGGATACACAACCCTTCGAATCTTGTAATGCAATTCATGGGATTTTGGGTGGTCCATTTTTATCAATGCTTTGATAAATTGCAGGAACAGAATAATGAAGTTATCGTTTGAAAACATGATTTTTGAGCTAAATGTTTTTAATCTTTGTAAGCAACCACATGACAAAGAAGATGAAAATCTTATTGAAACTTTTGTGGAAGAAAACATTAAAGAATGTCGTACTCGTGACCAATTAAATATTTATTCAATTGGTACTCTTAAACAAAATAATGAAATTGATTTTAAAGATTTTTACAGCTACAACTCTTTTCTAGGATTAGAGAAAGAAGAGGATGCAAGAGATGAGAACATAGATGAACCGCACATATTGAAGTTAAAGCCATTGCCAAAAGAATTGAAGTATGCATTTCTTGGAGAAAATGAAACATATCCAGTGGTAATTTCTTCTAAATTTGCAAGTGATCAAGAAGATAAATTAGTCGATATGGTTAAAAGGCATAAAAATGCTATAGGTTGGACACTAAAAGATATCAAGGACATTAATCCACTAATTTGCAATCACATAATACATTTAGAAGAAAATACTAAAACATCCCAACAACCACAAAGAAGACTAAACCCACATACAAAAGGTATTGCGAAAATTGAAGTTCTCAAATGACTTAATGTTGGAATTATCTACCCTATTTATGATAGTAAGTGGATAAGCCCAACACAAATAGTTCCAAAAAAATCTAGCATTACAGTGATAAAAAATGACAAAGGAGAATTGTCAACAAGTCGAGTTCCTTCTAGTTGGCGTATGTGTATTGATTATAGAAAATTGAATGATGCCACTAGAAAAGATCATTTTCCTTTACCATTTTTTGACCAAATTTTAGAAAGAGTAGCAGGTCGTCCCTACTACTGTTTTTTTTTTATTGATATTCAGGTCATTATCAAATTCTTAATGCACTTGAAGATTAAGAAAAATCACATTCACATGTCTTTTTGGTACATTTGCATTTAGAAGGATGTCATTCGGTTTATGCAATGCTCCAGCAATATTTCAAATATGTATGTTAACCATTTTTAGCGACATGGTTGAAAATTGTTTGGAGATTTTTATGGATGATTTGACAGTTTTTGGGAACATATTTGATAATTGTCTTGAAAATTTAGAAAAAAGTTTTAGAAAGATGTGCAGAATAATGCCTTATTTTAAATTGAGAAAAATGTCATTACATGGTTACTTCTTGAATCGTTTTGGGACATGTTGTGTCATCTCATGGAATTGGAGTTGGTAAAGCAAAAATTGATGTCATCTCCAATAAACCTTCACCAAATATCATTAAAGAAATTCGCTCATTTTTAGGACATGCTGGATTTTATAGGAGGTTTATAAAGGACTTTAGATTAATCTCTAAACCTATTTGTAATCTCTTAACAAAAGACACTACATTTGAATGGACTAAAAAATGTCAAAATGCTTTTGATAAAATCATTACACATTTAACATCAGCTCCTATTATTCAACCTCATGATTGGTCTTTACCATTTGAAATCATGTGTGACGCAAGTGATTTTGCAGTCAGTGCAGTATTGGGTCAAAGAAAAAACGGTAAGCCTTATGTAATATATTATGCAAGTAGAACTTTAAACAATGATCAAGTGAATAATTCCACAACTGAAAAAGAACTACTTGCTGTAATATTTGCATTATATAAATTTTGTTTTTATTTGATTGGATAAACGACAACTGTGTTTACTGATTATTATGCTGTTAGATATTTATTGGCCAAACAATATGCGAAGCCACTACTAATCCGATGGATTTTGTTGCTACAACAATTCGACATTTCTATCAAAGATAAAAAAAGAATCGAGAATGTTGTAGTGGATCACTTATTGAGATTAGTAACATGATCATCTTTTGAAATCACACCAGTAAATGATAAGTTTCCAGGTGAACAATTATTTTCTATTGCTACTACACCTTGATTTGCTAACATAGTCAATTTTCCCAAGATAAAATAAATTTTTGAATGAGGTAAAAAATTTTATTGAGATGATCCGTAATTGTTCAGGTATTGTCCAGATCATATTTTTTGGCGTTGCATACCCGACAATGAGGTAAGTAGTCTCATTAAAATTTGTCATTCAGAAGCATGTGGGGACATTTTTCTTCAAAGAAAACGGCTGCAAAAATCTTACAGTGTGGATTTTATTGGCGCACTTTATTTAAAGACACTCACAAAATCTGTAAGATCTATGAAAATTGTCAAAAATTGGATGCGATTTCAAAAAGAAACATGATGCCTTTGAATCCTATCATTGAAATTGAAATCTTTGACTGTCGGGGAATTGATTTTATGGGACATTTTCCACCGTGTTTTGGATACTTGTATATTTTAGTTGCAGTTGATTATGTTTCCAAATGGATAGAGGCAATTCTATGAAGAATAAATGATCATAAAATAGTCATCAAATTTTTGAAAAAAAAAAATTTCAGTAGATTTGGAAATCCTCAAGCCATGATAAGTGATGGGGAGACAAACTTTGTTAATAAATGTTAGGATCAGTTGGGTGAGTGAAAGTGTTTAAAAGGAGTGTTGAATAAACACTTTACTATTTTTGATTATTTTCGAAATAATGAATTAGTTTAATGATAAACTAAATTCGCGAATCTTGAAGTCAATGTCAATATGTTAACTGAAATAGTGTGAAAATAAACTGAATGACAGATTGAATACTTAAAAAATGAAAGACACAAGAATTTGTGGATGTTCGGAGACTTCAAATGCTCCTACGTCACCCCTTCTATCTCAAGAATATGATATTTACTAAAAGACTTTGATTAATTGCATCTACTGTAATAACCCACTTCAGTTTGGACTTAACACTACCAAACTAAAACTCTTCGTATCAATACAATATTATCAGTATGCAACTGATGTGTTTTTCTAAGCACAACTGATCTAAAATAGATCGAATGTAATAACAATGAATGATTGTGCTAGTGCTCAAAATATAGCCTTAATGCTATGAATAAATCTGACAAGCATGAGCTTTTTGTAACTGAGAGTAGTTTGAAATATTTTTCTCAAGAATGAATGTGCGCGCAAAAGTTCTTTTCTCAGCTGATCTTCTCGGCTATTTATAGGATTTGCTTCCCAACGATAATATTGAATGCGTTCAAATAACTATATCCATTGATTTGTCCTTAGTAGACACATCATCATTTTTTTGACAATCGTACATTGTGGCATTCTGATATGCGGCGTTCCCACTACAAGTTGCAGTCTGCTCTTGTACAAATTGTTGCTTGATAGGTGTGCTCCTTAACTGATGACGTTTCAAGCTGACTTATCAGTTGACTTTCATAGCCGATTGATGAACTGACTGTGTAACTGATCAGTCTTAACTGATCATCCAGTTTACTACACAGTTTTAGTTAGCTTCTTATCAGTTCAGTTGCTTCGGATTTTAGCGCATTAATAATCAATTCGAGCAACTTTAGTTACGTATGTTCAGTTACGTTGCGTTCAGTAGAGTCCATCAGTTCAGGCAATCTTTAAACACTTAATTTGTCAAACTCCGAAATTCTGATTCCAACAATTTCTCCCTTTTTTGTGTTGGACAATACTTAGAATTTAAGAACTGATAAGAACTGAACACTGTAGATAAAATAATCTTTCACATTACAAATTCGTACAAAGAATGAAAGAATAATCTTCTATCTTCTAACTGATACTCTGCCGAATCAAATAATAACTTAATAGAGAATGTCTTCTAACTGATTTTTATTTCTTGGCTCTTTTATCAGCCGGTTGTTGATAAGTTGGTTGACTTGGCTTCTTCTTGGATAGCTGTTGGTGCTCTTGCTGTTGCTCCTCTTCCCCCTTTTTGTCAACACCATCAACTTTATCAGATAGAGTACGGATTTCCGAAGTGACTTGAGATATTGCATGTAGCATTTGTTCCTGCATCAAATCCATTCTCTTTGTCATTGTAGTTTGGATGAAATCCATTCGATTGATCAACATGTCCTGAGTTTGGAAAAGTGCTGGAACTATCACTCGGTCCTTCTTTAATTGATCTGTTCGGAGAAATAAGGAAGTGATATCCCTGCTGGAGGCTCTTCATGGTATTCTCCTTCATAGAATCAATTTTCAATGTATGCAGTAGTTGGGTTGACTTCATATGAAAAAAAGTTGAGATAAGATTGTTCAAACCGGACTAAATTTCATCAAGAATAAGATCAGCGGCCATAGGTATTTGAGGAGACTAGGCTTCAGGTGTATTTGGAGTTTTTTCCTCGTCTTCTTCATTGAAAATAACCATGTACAGCTATTGTGCTTCAGTTTCGGAACTAGGTCTGTCATAATTTCTTCTACTGGTTCCTGAGGAGGATCTTGAGCTGAGTGAGAGGGTTGATCAGTAGTGGAGCTAGCTGCCTCTTCAGTCGGCAGTTGCACATCTTCAATTTATTCTGAGTGCAACTGAAGAATTTCAGTTTATCCTGTTGTTCAGTCATGGCAGGTGACTGAATTGATTCTATAGTTTCATTAATTTCAGCCACTGAGGCTATCTGTTATGTTGTGCATTTGTCTTCAGCTGGTTGCTCAATTGTAAGGTTTAGTTGGATTTCGGTGGCAACTAACTAGATAACTTCATCAATATTTGCCAACGACAACTCATCTTCTGTATATAGCTGAAGACTAACTGGAGGAAATTTAGGAGGAGCAGGAAGAGATGCGAAACGTCTGCCTTTCTTTTGCTTAAAAAGTATTAGAAATTTTTTTTTAAACCTCCCTAGCATCGGCCGAACCGCAAAAGTTACATAAAATATTTTGGAACCATTTTAAAAGTAAAACAACCAACTATATTTTTGAGAAATACAGCCTATACTATAATCTCTCAAAAATCTCTCAAACCATAAATGTAAGTCATAAAAATATCCTTAACATAATTTAAAATCATAAATCATAAACTAGTGCGGAAACCTAGAGTCAGTCCTCAGGTTATGTGCACTATCAGTCCAGTAAAGTCAACCATCAAGACCTCCATAAACATTATTATCATAATCACCTACATCAATCACACCTAGTGAGTCTAAAGACTCAACACGTCATATTCTTGATATCAAATAATACGTATAAAATCACAAGTAACAGTAAAAAATACTTGTACTTAAAATATCGTTTTCATGAAGATGCATAAACTTCAAACATGAACTTTTTCGTAAACCTTTTTATGATCCATGAACTTTACATAAAAACATTTTCATAATGATGTATCAACTTTAAACATAAACATTTTCATGACATGCGAACATAAACCTTAACTTTTCCTTTTTTCTTCAACATGACATAACATAAAGCATTTTTCAAGATCATAAACATTTTTCTTTTTTCTTTTTCCTTTTCATTTTCCTCTTCCTTTGTTGAATTCATATCGTTAATTGTGACTTTCCTTAAACCTTAAAAAGACTATGGATCCATCTACATGAAACCGCAGTACTGGGCGGCGGGGGACACCAGCAACACTCTCACGGGTCAACTGGGCCCTGGCCCATCATCTTTCGAATAGAAATACGATCGTCGGGGTTCCCTCTGGGGCTTTTCCCATAAATGGGCTCCCTCTGGAGCCTTTTCCCCTCACGATATTCCCATTCTTACCGTTACCACATACCGTTACCTCATACTGTTACCTCATATTCGTAATACTGGAAATACGATTGTCGTGCTCCCACTGGGACCGTCCCCTCACGATATCTCCAACATTATCGAATTAGTCACAATTACTGTACTTCCTTTAACGTTTACATTCTCATTACTTTATAAAAATCATGTATAACATATAATTTTGTTTTTGAAACCAAGCATGCAACATGTCTTTTAATTGTCTTCTTTAAATCATAAAAATCTCATAGACATTTAAAAATCATAATTTAATATGTAAAAATTCATAAACATTTGTGATAATTATTTTAACCTCAAAACATTTAAAATAACATTTTGACATATTAAATGATAAACATATAAAATTCCCTAAACTTTTAAAATATCATTTTAACATATAAAATCCCATAAAAATTTAAAATATCATTTTAACATATAAAATTTCATAACCCACCATAACTATAGAAAGTAATCATATTAGCACATAAAACAGCATTCAGGGCACTACCATGACGTTTACTAATTTTTAGGAATAAAAAGACCGTTTTACCCCTAGACATAAAATTTCCTGTTTTTGACTTTTTCTTAATTTCATTGACTCTAAAATGTCCCAGATAATTATTTAAGAGTACATGAATTTTCCCATAATTTTATTAAGCTTAAAATTAGGCGTTTCAATTAACTCGTTAATTAGCGTTTCGTGTGTCGATTAAATCCCGAATAAATCCAAAACTCGTTATTTTGATCCCAAATTTTAAGCATAACCTTTTTAATATTTATCCTACCCTTCCAAGTCATCAGCCACACCCGTGGACCCATGGATCAATTTTTTTACTTCTTAAATTTTCGTTTTTGACACACTAATGAACAACCCAAGCCATCTCCCAATTTACTCGAGCCACGCCCGAGCCACCTAGAGCCAAAACCTATCCAACTCACCTAGGGACACTACTGACCAACCCTGACCCATAGAACCTAGCCCTAGCTTGCTAAAACCCTGCTGCAAAGTAAGACCAAATTAGCAAGTGTGTGTGGGTGAGACTCCTTGCATCTCTAGGACTCCTAGCCCAACCCGGACTCTTCCAGCTGTTAACCCATCGACCTTTCTCGACCTTTACTGACCCTAGACCATGCCAGTCTCATCCCATACCAGCCCAAGCCCCCGGACGCGACCAACAAGCTACCTGAACGAACAAGACAACAACCTGCGCATTGGTGCTTCTTCACGCCATCTTGAACCAGCGGCAAGCCCAGCCACTCCAGCCCCTGGCACAGCCCTTGGCCCTAATCGTTAGACCCTATAGGACCTACCTAACACACCCAAGCCTCAGCAGCAAGCCCCTAAATCACGCTGCAACCATACACAGAACAAGAGCTGCGCACGCCTCTTCCTTAGTGTATGGACTCCTTCTTGCGTGGGGGTTCTTACTCGAGCCACCACCTAGCCCAAGTCCTCCTGACCCTCACTGGACCACCCTAAGCCTTCACCCAGACCACCTAGCCAGCCCCTTAGCGAGCCACACCCGGCAACTCTCGGCCACCCCCTAAATTTCCTGCGCGTGGAGATGGGAGGAGTCCCACTTTGGGTGGACTCCTTCCACAAGCGTAGAACTCGAACCCTAGCCACCCTAGGACCCAACCCAGCCCTAGCTCGAGACCACCCCTGACCCTGAACAAGCCCTGGTCGAACCACCTAGCACCATGCATAATAAACGAACCACTTGAACCCAACAAGCATACCCACTTTTACAAACTCACGACCCTTTCTTTCTTTAGAAATCCTACGGTTCCAGCTTCTTTCTAATCAAGTTGCAGCCTTTTATGTGTGTGTCTAGGACTCTAAATTTCATGAAAATCATCCTTAACGAAGTCCTAATCATGGCAGCCCCTTATACAATATAAAAACATGATTTTGGGAAGCAAAAACACAAGTTTAAGACACCTATGCATGTAGTTACAAAAATTCCATCTTGTGTGCCATGTTTTTCATGCAAAACAATTTTAAATAATTACTATTGTGTGAAAGATGAGAAAAAAAAGAAATATGACGTGCCTTTGCATTTTAAACGCACGATTTTACGTTGACAAATCGAAGAACGACGACGAGGAGACGACGGCTTGAACCCTTGCAAACTTTTGAACTTTTCTCCTTAATTGCCTTGTGTGTGCGTGTGTTTATGAGTTGGGGGAGAGTTTCAGATTTGTTGGGCGTGTGCTTTCTAAGGGTTTGAGCTGAGTTTTCATATTAATTAGTAATTTAAATCCTTAGTTAAGCTTAGCCCTAATAAGCATACCAATTGGGCCCATTAGTGCTTAAGTAGAATTTAATAAAATATTATCAAAGTTTTTGTTTAAATAAATTTGTGAATTTATTAACCGGATTGCCAAAAAGTTCGCATTTTTATTGAAAAACCAACACCGATAACATTTACGTCCTGGCGTATAAAATCTCCTCAAAACCCTTTATTTTCAAAAATATGAAAAACCATCAACCATATTTTAAATAATTAAAAATAATTATTTAATAAAAACATTTTACGTTTTTCAGCCATCGGTCTCCGTTCCTCGATCGCAACTCGTATAACCTTTAAAAATTCATTTTAATGCAACCATGCAGAAAGGTATATTTTAAACATGTAAAAATGCACAGCATAATTAATTTATGCAATTAAAATAATTTAATTAAAATACAAAAAATTTAATAATTTGTATGCATGTGGTTCGCGTGGTCCTTTATATTTTTGGGGCGTTACAAGATGGTTGAGCATCCTGAGAGATAGGAACAATTAATTTCTCATCAGTTTGTTCAGTAACAGGTTCCTTGGATGGCTCTGATTGAGCTCCAGAAGTGTGAGCTTGCTCCGTTGATGTTGGGCTTTGGGAATTCACTGGAATATACAATTGTTGATCTATTTCCCAATTTTTGATCTTCATCTGCAAGGTTAAGAGATCCGAGTCCAGCTGCTGAAAAACTGCTCTATCATTGTAGGCAGTTGGACTGATCGGATCATAATTCTTTCTTAGCTGAGCTGTGACTTTAGCTAGCTTCTTTACACACATCAGATCAAAGAAATAACTTCTCCTCTATAGTGCTTGAGAAATGGTGGCAGCTTTGACTGTCTTTAGGAAGATTTTCTCCAAGGCGATGAATTTATTCAAAACTGATGTTTTCTGCAAATGCCTGGCAAATACTTCGGTCCTAAATCTGACTCATTCATCATAAAATTCCAACTTCAATTTAGAGAACTCATTTATTTCAATCCAGATGAGATCGATATGAGTATGAATGGGGTTTGTTGGGCTGGGCTATTCAATCAACTTGCCATTGCCTTTAGGATCAGTTAGGGTGTGAGACATGCTCAGCCCTGAGGTGGTGGCATCCACACACGCTTTGGTCTAACCATTGGTAAGACAGTTGGTATGGCGACACTGATGAGTGGTGCTCTGACTCCAGTAAGTTTCAGTTTGTCACAAGATTCTGTGACTCTGAACGTTGGAGGACCAGTTGGAGTTTGTTGCTGAGTCTTTTCAGCTGATGATGTAACTAGAACTGCCTTATAGGTACAAAAATAAGGGACAATTCAGCTCCAGTTGGTGTCAGCCTTTCAGCTGGAACAACTTGTATAACAGCTGGTTTGGTCTTTTGGGACCTTGGCTTCTTAGCCAAGTCCTTAGTATTAACGTGACTGCAAAGTTTTACAATGACATAATTTTTTTTTATCTAAACATTCTACCATAAATGTCTATATATATAAACATTTATCTAACGGATACATTCACCTTTGAAACTTATCCAACACAAACAAATCTTTTTTTTTAGAACATATTGATTGAAGGTTTTTTTAGAACACATTTATAGTATATCAATCAAATCTAGAAAAAAATAATTACAATGAACAAAGAACTTTGCAGTCCGTTATTTATCTTCTATTTTTTTAATAATTAATTTTTTTTATAGGGGAGTTATATTCTTGTAATTAACCATTTTTTAATAATCAATAAAAGTTTATTAATTGTTTTCTTATTTCTCACCACTTACTCACAAAAGATGTGTGAGTATANATATATATAAATTGGTACATATGAAAAACTAATTTTTCTTGTAATTTGTAATTTGAATATAATGAATATTAAAATCTAGCGTATTGTGATTTTCCAATAATTATTAACTAATGCATCTCAGGTGTATTTTAATGACACCTTACTCGACATTGAACTAAAAATTATTATTATTATTATTACTATATATATGAATATATTTTTTTATTTTTTATATAAATAAAACTAAGAGGAGAAGAAGAAGAAAAGATTATTCATACCTTAAAGAAAAAAAATTAAAACATACCGTTGAATCACAAGTTTAGCATCACATGAATTTTCTTTTCTTACTCTTGGATGTTGGCCAATTAAGTTGAGATAATAATGGATCTGGTTCATGACTAAATCCTTGCAGTAAATCAATAAATTCACCTTCACTTGTAGCAGAAACTAACATCCTTCGCGAAACTAATGAAATAAATCTATGTTCCACAAAATCATCAGGAAACGATAGCAGTTTATCATAATAATTGTTAACATTTAACAAATCAATTGGCTTATTGTGGATATTTAATTGTGCCCAACAAAAAGTATGAAATATTTCTTGCAAAGTACCGAAATCTCCTGAAAAAGCAATGAAAGCACCTTAATGTTCAATCATTTGAGTAATTCGTTCATACATGTTGTCCACTTTCATTTCTTCTCCTATTGTTGGTCCAGTAAGACTGGCTAAGGTAATCGAAATAATGCCTCAGACTTCACTTCCACCTGCATGCACAGCTTTTGCAACTTTTCCCATGAGACCAACTTCATCACCACCATATACCAAATGAATCTTTTTTTAGCAAGTGCTATTCCAAGCATTTCTGCTACCTCTTCATAAATTGAATATTTTCCTGCACTAGATCCACAAAATACACAAATATTTTTTATTTTACTTACCGTGGACGTCGACATGTAGAGAAATATATTTTTTCTGCAATTGTTAGATCACAACATATGAATTTATAAGCGTAACATGCCAAAAGTCAATATTTGAACAGAAAAATATTATTATTAAAAAAAATAAAAATGACATAAATTAAAACACATATATACAGCGTAGTTGTGATTGTGGCTCACATCTTCCTCTGATTTTACGTTCAGTAACGGCTTCATTGCCTTCTATGAGTTGAGGATATGCTTCCCATCCAATTTTCTTATAAATTGACAAACAGGGTCTTTTAACGTCAGATTTCCGAGACGAAATTGATATATATATATGCGTTACTACAGTAGGATCTTTATAAGGCTGATTCCACCGTCCATATTGATATTCCTCATGTTGAAATTGCCACCATAGTTTAAGAAGTTCATTTTGCACGTACCCACTAGAATGCGTATCAAATCCAAGGCTCTTTACTTAGGCCATTCTTAATGAATAAAATTTTATCTTCTCTATTCATTGATGTCAATCCAACATTTTTGCATTTTCCTTTACAAGTCCACCTTGCACATTTATGACATCCACCTATACGTTTAGCTCTTCGCTTTTTGGCATATGTGCTTTTACCAAATCATGGCATATGTCTTATTATTATTTCACTTGCTTCTCCAACCAATCGGACTTTTGTTTCAATTATCAAACGGATATCATTCTGTATGTCATATGACATCATCAAACTTAGTCGCTCACATCTAACTTTATAAATTTTTTTCAACGCATTATCAGGTAAACAAGCAAAATATTTACGAAGATTCACAATACAAGCATCCTTATTATTATTATTATTATTATTATTATTATATATTTCAATTATTTTGAGAAAACTGAAGAAACCGACTTAGATAGTCACGGAGTACCGTTATCCGCCACTTAACCGGGATCATATTTCAATATTAAACAACTATTGTGGATCATATAAAGGCATAAACTCATCAGTAAGAATTTCATTTTCTATAAAAGGCCTAAGTCTTTGCTCATTAACTTTAAACACGTCATTATTTTTAGGATTTTCAATATCAACAGCACCATGAAGATAAAAAAATTTAACTATAAATGGTCCTGACCATCTCGATCTTAGTTTTCCTGGAAATAAATGTAAATGAGAATTATAAAGTAAAACTTTTTGTCCAATTTCAAATGACTTTCTCATAATATTTTTATCATGAAAGGCTTTAGTTTTATCTTTATAAATCTTTGAATTTTCGTATGCATCATTTCTTAATTCTTCAAGTTCATTTAATTACAATTTTCTTAATTTAGATGCATCATCTAAATTAATAGTAAATGCTTTAATTGCCCAATAAGCTTTATGTACAAGTTCAACCGGTAAATGACAATGTTTACCAAAAACTAACCTATATGGTGACATCCCTAATGATGTCTTAAATGCAGTTCTATATGCCCATAATACATCAGTTAATCTTAATAATCTTAAAGACCAATCTTTTTTATTTGGATTAACTGTTTTTTTCTAAAATTTGTTTTATTTCTCTATTTGCAAGTTCAACTTGACAATTATTTTGAGGATGATATGAGGTAGAAACTTTATGTGTAATGCCATATTTTCTTAACAAAGAAGAAAATGATTTATTTATAAAATTACTTCTCTCATCACTAATTATTGCTTTAGGTATTCCAAATCGGCTAAAAATATTTTCTTTTAAAAATTTTATAACAACTTTATGATCATTAGTTCTACATGCAATTGCTTCAATCAATTTTGAAACATAATCAACAGCGACTAAAATGTACGTATATCCAAAAGATAATGTAAATGGACCCATAAAATCTATCCCCCAACTATCGAATATTTCAATCATTATGATTGGATTTAAAGGCATCATGTTTCGTTTTGAAATTGATCCCATCTTCTGACAGTTTTCAAAAGATTTGCAAAATAAATGCGTATCTTTGAATAAAGACGGTCAATAAAATCCACATTTTAAGATTTTTGTAGCTGTTTTATTGGATGAAAAATGACCTCCACATGCTTCAGAATGACAAAATTTAATTACATTACTAACTTCATTGTCGGGTATGCATCGTCGAAAAATTTGGTCAGGACAATACTTAAACAAGTAAGGATCATCCCAATAAAATTTTTTAACTTCTATCAAAAATTTATTCTTATCCTGTGAATTCCAATGAGAAGGCATTTTATTTGTCACAATAAAATTTATAATGTTAGCAAACCAGGGTATAATAGTAGCATAAAACAACTGATCATCTGGAAAATTTTCATTTATTGGTATTTCATTATGAGATGATTCAGTCATTATTCTAGATAAATGATCGGCTATGACATTTTCTTTTTCTTTTTTTATCTTTAATTATAATATCAAATTCTTGTAACAATAAAATCCACCGTATTAATCTTGGCTTAGCATCTTGTTTATTTGATAAATATTTTACAGCAGAATGATCAGTGTAAACAATAGTAGTAGAACCAATTAAATAAGATCAAAATTTATCTAATGCAAATACTACTGAAAGTAATTCTTTTTCAGTAGTTGAATAATTTATTTGGGCACTATTTAAAGTTCTACTAGCATAATAGATTGCATACGGTTTTTCTTTTTTTCTTTGTCCTAACACAGCTCCTATAGCATAATCACTTGCATCACACATTAATTCAAATGGTAAAGACCAATCTGGAGGTTGTAAAATAGGTGATGTAATTAAAAGATTAAATATTTTTTAAAAGCATTTTCACATTTCTGAGTCCATTCAAATTGTGCATCTTTTGTTAAAAGATTCGAAATTGGTTTAGATATTATGCTGCAATTTTTTATAAATTTTCTATAAAAACCTGCATGACCCAAGAATGATCAAACTTCTTTGACCGTTTTTTGTGAAGTTAAATTAGCAATAACATCAACTTTGGCTTTATCAACTTCAATTCCTTTTTCAAATATCACATGACCTAACACAATCCCAGATTTAACCATGTAATGACATTTTTCCCAATTTAAAACAAGATTTTTTTTCTTCACATCTTTTTAATACTTCTTATAGGTTTTTAAGACAATTTTCAAATGAGTTTCCAAAAACATTTATATCATCCATAAAAACTTCTACAAATTCTTCAATCATATCACTGAAAATACTTAACATGCATCTTTGAAAAGTAGCCGGAGCATTACATAATTTAAATGGCATTCTTTTATGCAAAAGTTCCGAAAGAACAAGTGAAAGTAGTTTTTCTTGATCTTCTAATGATATAGGTATTTGATAATACCCCGAATACCCATCAAGAAAACAGTAATAAGAATTTCCTGCTACTTTTTCTAGAATTTGATCTAAAAATGGTAGTGGAAAATTATCTTTTCTAGTTGCATCATTTAATTTTCTATAATCAATACACATACGCCAACTAGATGGAATCCTAGCTTGTAATAATTCTCCCTTTTCATTTTTTATAACAGTGATGCCTGACTTTTTAGGTACTACCTGTGTTGGACTTACCCATTTACTATCTGAGATTGGATAGATTATTCCAGCGTCTAATAATTTTAATACTTCATTCTTAACAACTTCTTTCGTATGTGGATTTAACTTTCTTTGTGGTTGTTGATATGTTTTAGTATTTTCTTCTAAGTGAATTTTATGTGTGCAAATTAAAAGATTTATACTTTTTATATCTTTCAAAGTCCATCCAATTGCATTTTTATATTTTTTAAGTAATTTAATTAAATCTTCTTCTTGATTTGGTAGAAGAGTGGAAGAAATTACAACAGGAAATGTTTTATTTTCACCAAGAAATACATATTTCAATTCGAATGGTAAAACTTTTAATTCAAGTTTTGTATTATCTTCTTTAAAATTATTTTCAGACTCAAAACTTTCTATTGAAAAAACTTAAGATTGTTGATTTAAGTTTTCTTCTTGTATATTTTCTTCTACAATTGTTTCAATTTCATTATCATATTCATTTTCATTAATACTTGGTTTTTTACATAAATTGAACACATTAAGTTCTAGAGTCATATTTCCAAAAGACAATTTTATTATTCCATTTCGCCAATTAATTAAAGCATTTGAAGTTGCTAGAAATGATCGTCCCAATATTACTGGAATTTCATTATGTACTTCTATTAATTGTGTATCCAAAACAATAAAATCTACAGGATATATGAATTTATCAACTTGAACCAAAACATCTTCTACAACACCTCTAGGTATTTTGATTGATCTATCCGCCAGTAAGAGAGTAACAGAAGTGAGTTTTAGTTCTCCTAAATTAAGTTTTTTACAAACTGAATAAGGAATTAAATTCACACTTGCTCCCAAATCTAACAAAGCTTTTTTAATTTTATTTTCTCTAATAATATATGAAATTTTTGGACAACTAGGATCTTTATATTTTAAACTAGAATTATTTTGAAGAATAGAACTTACTTGTTCAGCCAAGAATGCTTTCTTCTTAACATGCAATTTTCTCTTCACAGTACATAAATCTTTTAAAAATTTTACATATGAAGGTACTTGTTTAATAGAATCTAATAATGGAATATTTATCTTTACTTGTTTAAAAACTTCATATATATCATAATCATTTTTTTGTTTTTTATGATTTGTTAATGCATGAGGAAATGGTGGAGGTTTATTTGATTCATTTATTATTTCAGATGATTTATCATTCAACATATTATTTTTAGAATTTAAGGGATCATCATTCTCAAAAGTATCAGGATTATCATCCTTACTCTTTGATTTTAAATGATCCTTGTTTTCATTACAATATGGATCATTAACTATTTTACCTCTTTTTAGGGTAATAACATATTTTATTTGATCAATTTTTTCCTTTTTTAATTCTTGATTTTGATTTTTAGGATTAGGTTGAGGTTGAGATGGAAATTTTCTTTTTTCATGAATATTAAGTGCAGATGCAAATTTTACAAGAAATTCTTTCAAATCACTCATAGATTGACTTTTTTTAATATTGATAGACTCTTTCTTTTGGTTAAATGTATGAATTTCTTGGAGGTGTAACATAAGGAATATAAACTTGATGATTTTGGTTATTTTGAAAATATTGTCGCGAGGGTTGTGCATTATTATCATTCCTCCAACTAAAATTAGGATGATTTTTCCATCCAGGATTATATGATGGTGAAAAAGGATCTAGTATTGGTTTTTTATAATTGTTAACAAATTTTGCTTGTTCATGGAGACATTCTTTAAATGAAGGTAATGTTGGGAAATCTTTTGTAGCATGATCATGTGTATCACATATATGACAAACAATTTCTTTAATACTTTTTAATTGACAACTCTTTTTCATTTCTAATAACTCAATTTTTCTTGCTAAAGATGCAAGTTTAGCTTGAATATCTATATCATCTTTAAGATTATAGATACCACCTACATTTGTTGAATTATTGATTTTAGTTGTTGGTGGTTCTATTGTGCCTATATTATCCAAATTTTGAGCATTTCTGCTAATGAATCCAAATATTCCATAGCTTCATTTGAGTTTTTATCTTCAAAAGTTCCATAACACATGAATTCTATCATTTGCCTATCTTTAGGTATTAGACCTTCATAAAAGTGACAAACTATTCTCCATGTTTAAAAACCATGATGTGGGCATGTATTAAGTAATTCTTTATATCTATTTAAACATTGATAAAATGTTTCTCCTTGTTTTTGAGAAAAAGTAGTAATTTGTCTTTTAAAAGAGTTTGTTCTATGGGAAGGAAAAAAACTTTTTGAGAAATTTTTGTTGCATTTCTTCCCATGATCTTATTGAACTTGATCTCAAATTTTGTACCCATGTTTTAGCTTTATCTTTTAAAGAAAAAGGGAAAAGCTTTAATCGAACTATATCCATGCTACAATTTTGATCATTATAAGTGTTACAAACTTCCTCAAATTCTCTTAGATGTAAATATGGATTTTCAGAATCTAAGCCACGAAAATTTGGTAAAAGTTGAATAATTTGATGTTTAAAATTGAAATTAGATGCACCAGGAGGAAAAAGTAAACAAGATGGGGCACTAGTTCTAATAGTGTTCATATGGTGTCTAAGTGTTCTTAATTGATCATGTTCTTGATTATTATTATTATTATTATTATTATTATTATTATTATTATTATTGTTGTTGTTGTTGTTGTTGTTATTATTATTATTATTATCATTATCTTGATTATTTGAATTATCATCCATGTTTAAATTATTTCAGATACTCGAATAAGTCTACAACTTTACTCGAATAAGTCTACAACTTTTTTTTCGACTCCAAATACTCATACAAAAAAAAACAACACAATACTTATAAATAAAACATAATTAACAAATATAAACTTAATTTATATCTCCCCGGAAACGGCGCCAAAAACTTGATACTACTTAAATTATAATTCACCCAACTGTAGGTTGTCTGCAAGTAATATATTTCGTAAGTACGAGATCGATCCACAGAGAGGTTATTTTAAGTTTATATTTATTAATTTATAGATTACCAAATACAAGAATGAAGTTTACAAATTATAATTTTTGTCAAGGCTCGATGATTTATTCTTGGTTTATGCAATATTGTTTAACTAAAATTAAAACAAAGGAAACCACCATAAATAATGGTTCCAAAAAAATTAAATATTTAAACACACACCTAATATAATATAGTTCTCAATATGCAAAAATACCGAATTCACCGATATTTTATATATGGTACTTATGATTATATATATAACTATATAAATATATAATTGCATAAAGTAAATGTTAAATTAAATCATTATATTTCATTTAGAATAACCGGCAGAGCCACGCTATTGCCTAAATGAAATATATTATTTAATAAGTTTGTTGCGAGAAAGTAAAAGTTAGTTGCAGAAAGTAAAAGTTAGTTGCGATAAAATGAATGTCAGATGCGGAAAGTAAAAGTTAGTTGTGATAAAATAAATGTCAGATGNGACATAATAGATTTAGCTTTCCATGAGCTTACTTTTGATAAACACTCAAAACATCACTCATAATTGGGAAAATGGAAAATATATTGGAACTTAGAACTTTTATACATACTCACGCTATATTTTACAATGAGATAGAATGATTCTCAAGCTAGCACAAGGCCTCTATTTATAGGCCAAATGAGAGAAATGGTCAAAAATTTTATTAATGCCATGTATTTGTAATAGTAGTCTTTATCTCCTCCAACTTCAATTCCATGTCTCTTCTTTCAATGCTTTGTTCCACGACTTTAATCACCGAATTTGACTCTACTCAAAACAGCAAACATGTGAGGAATTGTCTGTAGATGAATTTGGCTACTTGGTTCACCTCATTTGGTTAAATAATGAAATAATTATGATTTTTTTACTATATGCTGGTCATGGTGAAAGTAAATTTGTCATCCTTTTGACATTTTCACAATTTGATCATCTTAATGAACTTTTTCGGCAATCATGTCTTCTGCAAAGTTGGAGATAATTTCTCAAGGATTTCAAAAATATTTGAATCATTTCCATTTGAATTTTCTAGCTTGAGTTATCATTATTTTACCAACATGTAAAAAACCTGAAAATAAAACATATTTCGTAAGACATTTAAATACAAACAAACATTACTAAAATAACATAATTTTATAATTTTAATGAAACTTAAATTTTAAAATATAGGTTTTAACATATAATAAATTATTAATTTTAAGTTTCATCAGGTAGCTAAGTGGCACAGCATAACCGTTGGACTGCTTGGAGGACTGAACCATATTCTTCAGAATGTTGAATATGATTGTAGACCAGTTCAGTCTCCTTCCTTTCAAGATAGCAGTCATCACTTGAAATTTCTCAAGGGTTAGGGCAGCAAATGAGCCTGCCTTGGCAAGTACACCCTTGGCCACTATATATATCAGCCAACAACTGAATTTCTAGCTTCAGCTCCTTCTTGGGATCAGAAACATTGATTTTCCTCCCATCAGAAGACAAGAGAGCCTGTATCTCTTCAATATCAGCAATCTTTATCACAGAAAAATGAGATAAACCATCAGAAGGTAGCTGGAAGAGAGAATTGAAAGATTCTTCATCTATTGTTAGCATCTAGTTATTGACGGTTGAGATGATTTTGCCGTCAGTAGAGATTGTGATGTTGGCATAGATTTGTTGAACTTCATTTGGGTAAATATCTTGGGTTGCCGATCCAAGAAATTTCTCCAGGCCAGCTGCTTCGAGCTTCAGAAAAAACACCTCGAATTTCTTCTTCTTTGACATAAATAACTGATTCGAAGTCAATAGCCATTGCATTGAGAATGTAAGCGGGAGTTTGGCTTGCCATTTTGCTTGATTTTTCAGTTTCTGTAAAGAAAAATGCTTCGAGTGTTTGAATGCTCTGAAAGTTTGAAGCTCTGAAAATTAGAAACAATGTAAAGGAAAGAAACTGAATAAGGGCGGCTAATTATTTATGTTAGTGATTGTTCAAATTTTCGGACACTTGTTAGTCCAATATTAATTTGAATAAAATAGTATGTGTGTACATGTGAATAAGTTGCTTGGATTACGTGAGGCCACGTTGTCAATCACTATACAATGAATGACATAATTAAATGCGTAATTTTAACAGTCACATCACTTAATGTGGAATTTCATCGATAATTAGTTAACTTATTTGATAAGATCAGTTGGTCAGTAACTGAGTGATCAGTTGAAAACTGACTCAGTTCAGTTGAAGACCAACTGACAATTGTCTTATCAGTTAACAAATTTAAAACTCGACATTTCCCCTAATTAAATGCATAAAAATAAGATAGAGTTATATAATCTCATTAAATATAGACGGTTGACTGAAGTCTCTTCATCTTCTTCAGTTCGTTCTTTCAGTTTGTTTAATTATATCTATAAATAAAATCAAACTCATTAGTTTCAAAATAATTCAGCAGATAACATAAGTGCAGATGGACAAGGCTAGCAGTTCCAATAAGCCCAATCTTACAGAGATTGGAAGAAAGACATTGAAGATTTTGTATTTGCAAAGACCATGTCCACCTGGACGAAGATTCAAGAGCTGCAATCTCTTCAGAAAGATGGACTAGTTGCCTCAGATGAACAAAAGGCAACTGAGATCAAATATAAGCGTCTCTCTGTCATTAATACTTCAGATCTTGCTATCGATGAAGGTCTCTATTACATGATGCTCATCAAGGAGTATAGAATTCTAGATATAATTTCCTTCTTAGAGAATTTTAGGAGAACTTCCTCCGAAGAGATGTCCCTTTGGATAATTCTTTGGAAAGATGCAGTAGATATGGAATTAAACCGTGTAATAGCAGTTAGGATTTATCAATAAAATTTCTATTTTGTCCATTGCTGTTTGTTACTTTATTGTTTTGATCATCTGCATCCAAACTAATGATAACTGAATAACAACTGGTAATAATTGAATGTCAACAAGATTATAAGATAATGCAAATATCATTAAGACAAATCAATTATACCAAGAATATTGTGAAAGTAAGAAAACTTAGTCTCGGGTAGTGGCTTGATGAAGATGTCAGTTGCTTGTTGTCCAGTTGAAATATACTCCAGTCTAATTTCCTTCTTGAGAGCATGATATGTGATGAAGTGATGTCTAATGTCTATATTTTTTGTCCTGGAATGAAGAACTGTATTGTATGTAATCGCAATTGTGCTTGTATTATCACAGAAGATTGGTGATTCTTCTGCATTGACTCTATAGTCTTTCAGTTGTTGCTAAATCCAGATCATTTGAGCACAGAAACTTCCAGCAGCTAGGTATTCTGCTTCAGTTGTGGAAGTTGCTATGGATGTTTGCTTCTTGCTGAACCATGAAATCAGTTTGTCTCCTAGAAACTGACATGATCCACTGGTGCTTTTTCGATCAATTTTACATCCTGCATAGTCTGCATCTGAATATCCAACTAAATTGAAAGATGAGTCCTTAGCATACCATAAGCCCACATTTTGTGTGCTTTTAAGATATTTCAATATTCGTTTGGCAGCTGAAAAATGTGATTGCTTAGGATCTGCCTAAAATCTAACACACATGCAAACAACAAATACAATATCAGGACGACTAGCAGTTAGGTAAAGCAAAGAACCTATTAAACTTCTGTAAAGTTTCATCTCAATTGATATCCCCCCTTCATCTTTATCTAATTTAATCAATGAAATCATTAGAGTATTAATCGATGTACCAGTTTCCAGTTTCTTTATTTGCATACCAAGAAAGAACGTCAGTTCATCCATCATGCTCATCTCAAATTTATCATGCATTAACTTAGCAAACTTCTCGCACAATTTGGGGTTAGTTGACCAAAAAATAATATCATCAACATAAATTTTCACAAATAAAATGTGATCATTCAAATTGAGCTTGTTTAAGACCATATAAGCTTTGTTTAAATGATAACATGATCAGAAAAAGAGTGATTTACAAAACTTGATGATTGTTCAACATACACTTTTTCTTGCAACTGACCATTTAGGAATGCACTCTTGACATCCATATGGTATACTTTAAAATCTTTAAAGGAGGAATAGGCAAGAAATATTCTGATTGCTTCCGGTCATGCAACTGGTACATATGTCTCGTCATAATCAATTCCTTCTTCTTGCCTATATCCTTGTGCTATCAGTCTCGCTTTGTTGCACACAACTGAACCATCCTCGCTCAGTTTGTTCCTGTAGACTCACTTTGTACCTATAATGGTTTTAGAAATTGGTCCTGGAACTAAAGTTCAGACATTGTTATGGGTAAAATGATTTAGCTAATCTTGCATAGAATTTATCTAGTTAGGATCAGCTAGAGTTTCATCAGTTTTCTTTGGTTCAAGTTGTAAAATAGATTAAACATTTTGTTTCTTGTTCTTACCGGATCAGATGGATTACCTATCACTAGTTTTTGTGGGTGTGATTTCTTCCATCTATAGTTGGGATTAGTTCGATCGACTTCAGCAACTGGTTCATTTTGTAACTGAACATCAGTTTCAGTTGGTATTTGAATGTTATCGCGTTGTTCTATCAACTGAGTGTTAGGAACAACTTCATGTTAAGCTGTTTGATCCACTATCTCTGGTTCAGGTGTTTGAAGGATATTACGATTAATATGAACTTTTTCTTCTCTATCATCCTCCAAACTGATTTCTGTAAAGCGATCAATTAGCTCAACTGAATCAGTTGGCTTATCAGTTAGTGTAGATTCATCCAATACAACATGAATTGACTCTTCTACATTCAAAGTACATTTGTTAAACACTCTATAAGCTTTACTAACTGATGAATAACCCAGAAATATTCTCTCTGCAGATTTAACATCAAAAGTTTTCAAATGATTTTTACCATTATTATGGATAAAACATCTGCAGCCAAATATTCTGAAGTAGAGCACCACACTTTTCTTTACATGCCAGATCTCATACGTGTTTTCAAATGATTTTTATTTATCATTTATTTGTTATGATTATAACACGCAGTGTTTATTGCTTCTGTAAAAAATCTTTGAGATATACAAGAATCAGCAAGCATTGTTCTAGCTGCTTCTTTATGCGTATGATTTCTTCTTTCAGCTACACCATTTTGTTGGGGTGTTCTAGCAGCTGAGAACTCATGCTTAATTCCAATATTTTCTAAAAATTGAGAAATATTTTGATTGACAAATTCAGTCCCTCGATCAGACCTTATTCTGTCAATTCCAACTGATTTTTCATTTAATAATCTTTTAAAAAGCTTAATCAGTTGTGCAGCAGTTTGGTCTTTAGATTTGAGAAAAATAACTCAAGTAAATCCTGAAAAATCATCAACGATTACCAAGGTGTATTTCATTCTCCTAAACTCATGACTGGTATAGAACTAAAAAGATCCATATGCAGCAGTTCTAAGCATCTGGAGGAAGATTTACTACCTTTGTTTTTGAATGAAGATCTTACTTGTTTACCAAACTGACATACTGAACAAATTTTATCTTTTGAAAATTCAATTTTAGGTAGACCAGTTACAAGATTATGATTACTCAGATGAGCTATGGATTTAAAATTCAAGTCGTTCAACCTCCTATGCCACAACCAGTTTTTAGAAAATTTTGATGCTACATAACAAACTGGTGCATCAGGTTGATTAGTCCAACTCACCTTTTAGGTGTTACCACAACAATTTCCAGTTATAATGATCTCATCAGTTGAGTTCTTAACTATGCACGTGTGTTTGTTAAACTGAACTGAAAAATTATTGTCGCATAACTAACATATGGTAATCAAGTTATATTTCAAATTATCAACCAGTAAGACATCATTAATAATAATTTACCATGGATAAGCTTACTCTTACCCACAGTTCTACCTTTAGAGTTGTCTCCAAAACTGATGTTTGAACCAGTGTATTTGATCAGTTGGGATATCAAATTTGCATCCCCTATCATATATCGCGAGCAGCCACTGTCCAAGTACCAAATTGATTCCTTTGTTGTATCCATCTCCTGCAATACCTTGCTATGCTTGTGTTTTATCTTGATTTATTTACACGCATTGAGATAGGAGAGTCATTGGCAGATTTTCCAAACTTTCTAGATGTTCGGTGGTATCGAAGCATAGGAGAAGATCGACTCCGATTGTAGAGATTCGATACAAACTTGAACGAAGTCTAGGAATAAGACGTACCGCCACCGCGTTTGGGAGAGTAGGTGGGAGACTTGTTACGTCTTATTCACACCGGGATCCCTAGACTTAGATATGAGTCGAGTCAAAGAATAAGAGTCGAAGAGTTTTATCTGTATTCACCAATATGTCATTCATAATTACTGATTCATGTGTTATGATTTTGTATTTAATTGCATGACATGTATGTATACATGTTTTATACTGGGATTTGTTCTCACCGGAGTATCCGGCTGTTGTTGTGTCTGTATATGTGCATAACAACAGGTGGGACAGGATCAGGGTCGAGACACAGATGAGAGATCGAGATAGCGTGGAGATTTCGGGCGGAGAAGAAGAACTAGTGGTTTATTACTAGACATGTATTTAAAGTTACTTTTGGAAAACTTTATGGGCTAAATTTGGCACAAAATTGTTGTTTTCTACTACGTGTCATCCTCAAACGGATGGGCAAACTGAAGTTCTCAATAGGACATTAGGAACACTTTTGCGTGCTATTCTTAAAAAGAACTTGAAGAATTGGGAAAATTGTTTGCCATTTGTTGAGTTTGCTTAAAATCGTTGCGTGCATTCTACTACGAACTATTCGCCATTTGAAATTGTTTATGGTTTTAACCCTTTGACTCCGTTGGATTTGATGTCTTTACCTGTGAGTGAAAGGTTAAACATGGATGGGAAAAAGAAGGCGGAATTTGTTAGGAGTTTGCATGACAAGGTCAAAGCTAATATTGAAAAGAAGAATGAACAATACACAAAGCAAGCCAACAAGGGAAAGAACAAGGTGATATTTGAGAAAGGTGATTGGGTGTGGCTACACTTGAGAAAGGAAAGGTTCCCCGAGAAGAGACGTTCAAAGCTGTTACCTAGGGGTGATGGACCATTTCAAGTCCTTGAAAGGATCAATGACAACGCCTACAAACTCGATCTACCAGGTGAGTATAACGTGAGTTCTACTTTTAATGTTAGAGACTTGTCGTTGTTTGATGTAGGTGACGAACTAGATTTGAGGACAAATCCTTTTCAAGAAGGGGAGGATGATGCGAACACGGATATGCACGTCCCAAGGGAAACATGGGATCCCTTAGAGTTACCTGCGGGACCAATCACGAGGGGACGACTGAAGAAGTTTAAAGAGGAGTTACATGGGCTTATGAACAAGGAAGAAGGACTTACAAGCAAGGTGCAAAGTGCTGAAGGGCTAATGATGCATGGGAATAAGTTTGGGAGCCAAAGGAACATTATTCAGGTGATAAATGAAGAGGAGTCCAGCAGCTTCGGCGCCCGAGCGGCCAAACATTACCGCCCGAGCGCCATACTTACTGTCCAAGGAGAAAATTTCCAGAACCCTCGGCGCCCGAGCGGTCACATTCTACAGCCTGAGCGCGAATAGTCCAGAGCCTTCGGCGCTCGAGCGGTCAAATTATACCGCCCGAGCGCGAGTCAT
This sequence comes from Primulina huaijiensis, assembly GCF_012295235.1. Classification (NCBI taxonomy): domain Eukaryota; kingdom Viridiplantae; phylum Streptophyta; class Magnoliopsida; order Lamiales; family Gesneriaceae; genus Primulina; species Primulina huaijiensis. The sequence continues at coordinate 9,656,589 of NC_133323.1, read as the reverse complement.
ATTCGGGAAATTATTTGTTTCTTTATTTAGAGTTTTAATTATCTTGGTAACTAGATTTGATATCTTTTGATATGTAAACCTATGATGAACGAAATTTGAAGACACTTTTCAGAATATTATTGAGTTTATCAAAGTTTTTGAGTTTTCTCTCAACTTTTTCAAGGCTTTAGCTTTGTTTTTCAAAAATCAAACTTATTAAAGTTTTTAACTTTGTGGCGTTTGTCGATCGTGCTTGTGCGGATTGTCTTAGACTTGTTCTTTGAAGGTTCGTCATAATTTTCGATTGTTTATCTCGTGATTATTTGTTGTTAAACTTTTCATAGTTTAGAGGTGAAAATCACAACACACACACTTGATTCAAAAGATCGGGACAACACGAATTCCTTGTTCGATATTAAATTGAGGGCGCGATTCATATTTAATCGTGTTTGCTTTTATTCGTACGTGGATTCACATCA
>NC_133323.1:9652777-9653429 GCF_012295235.1 Primulina huaijiensis | reverse complement strand
TGATACGATCCCGCCCACGAGATCTTTGATTTCGTCCCGATCTTTGAAACAAGTAATTGATAGGTGTGATAATCGCCTCTAGATCACGCGGCCTAGCAACAATTAATCAACGATAGGAACAATCGCGTTCAAGAGAACCTCCAAAGAACTCGTCCTTGGCAACCCTCGTGATATTCGATTGACAAACGCCACAAAAGATAAATCTTTTGATAAGTTTGATTTGATACGACGCAAAAGTTATAACGAAACTTAAGCTTGTTTTGAGAGAATTCTCAAAGAAAAGTTTTATAAACTCAATAATAATCTGAATTAATGTTTTACAATCCCAAAATTCGTCCATATATTGATTACAAATCAAAAAGATACTCAAAATCAAGTCACCAAGATAATTAAAACTCTAAAATAGGAACTAAAGATTTTCTCGCGATCGGCCGACGCTCGGGCGCGGGTTTCTACCGCTCGAGCGCGAGCTCTTCTGGACAGGTCGCGCTCGGGGGGTAAAATGCTACCGCTCGGTCGCCGATGCTTCTGGAATTCACGTTCTGGACAGTGAGTGTGGCGCTCGGGCGGTAATGTCTGGCCGTTCGGGCGCCGAAGCTGCTGGCCACCTCTTCATTTATCACTTGAATAATGTTCCTTTGGCTCCCAAACT
>NC_133323.1:9581007-9652677 GCF_012295235.1 Primulina huaijiensis | reverse complement strand
GAGTTTTCAAAAGATAAATTTTTTTCAGCATGTCAGCTTGGAAAGCAAGTGAGATCATCTTTTGAAAACAAATGAGGTAAATCTTATACCCGATGCTTAGAACTGATGCATATGGACTTGTTTGTCTAATACCAATCATTAGTTTATGAGGAATGAAATAAAATTTAGTGATTGTTGATGACTTCTCAATATTTACTTGGGTAATTTTTCTTAAACTAAAAGATCAAACTGCTTCACAACTGATAAAACTTTTCAAAAGACTTTTAAATGAGAAATCAGTTGGGATTGACAAAATAATATCCGAATGCAGAACTGAATTTTTCAATTAAACCTTATCTTAGTTTCTTGAAAATTTTGGAATCAAACATGAGTTCTCAGCTACAAGAAAACTTCAACAAAATGGTGTAGCTGAACGAAGAAATCGGATTCTTAAGGAGGTAGCTAAAATGATGTTTGCTGATTCTGAGATATATCAAAGGTTTTGGGCAGAATCAGTTAACACATCGTGTTACACTCAGAACAGATCAATGATTAATAAGAATCAGTCGAAAACACTCTATGAGATCTGACATGGTAAGAAAAGTGTGGTTTCATACATCAAGATATTTGGGTGTAGGTCTATCATTCACAATAATGGTAAAAATAATCTAACTGCTTTTGATACTAAGTCAGATGAAGTATTTTTTGTTGGTTATTCATCAGTTAGTAAAGCTTATAGGATATTTAATACGCATACTCTTAATGTTGAAGAATCAATACATGTTGTATTTGATGAAACAATGCTAACTGATAAAATCAACTGATCCAGTTGAGCTAACAAATCGCTTAAAAGATAATAGTTTTAAGGATGACCATTCAACGACATCTACTCCCATGAGTTCATCAATTAAGCTAGATAAAGATGAAAGTGGATTATTAGTTGAAATGACACTCTACAGAGGTTTAATATATTTATTATTGTACCTAATTGCTAGTCGTCTTGATATTATGTTTTTTGTATGTTTATGTGCTAGATTTAAAGCTAATTCTAAACCATCACACTTCCTAGATGCTAAACTCATATTGAAATATCTAACAGGCACACAAAAAATGTGGGCTTATGGTATGCTAAGGATTCCTCTTTTAATTTAGTTGGATATTCAGATGCAGATTATGCAGGATGTAATCTTGATCGCAAAATTACAAGTGGATCACGTTAGTTTCTAGAAGACAGACTGATCTCATGGTTCAGCAAGAAGCAAATATCCATTATCACTTCCATAACTGAAACTGAATATTTAGCTGCTGGAAGTTGTTGTGCTCAACTGCTCTGAATTCAGCAACAACTGAAGGATTATGGAGTTATTGCTGAAGAGTCACCAATATTCTGTGATAGCACCAGTTCTATTGCGATTACATACAATCCAATTTGTTGGAATCAGAATTTCGGATTTTGACAAATTAAGCGATTGAAGATTGCAGAACTGATCGGCTCAACTGAACTTATTCGAACTGAAATCACCCGAACTGATAATTAATGTGCTAAATATTCAAAGGCAATCGAACTGATCGAAGCTAACTGAATCTGTGAAGATAACTGAACTATCAGTTAAGAGAGCTCAGTTATACAGCCAGTTCAACTAATCCGCTATATACACAACTGATAATCAGTTTGATACGTCATCAGTTAAGAGCGTATCCAACAACCGATAATTTTTACAAAGCAGACTATAACTCGTAGTGGAAGTGCCGCATATCAAATGCCACAATGTACTATTGTTAGAAGAATGTTAACACATTCAGAAAGGACAAATCCACGGATATAAGTCATTTAAAAGCATTAAATGTTACCGTTGGAAGCAAAGCCTATAAATAGCCGTGGAGTTCAGCTGAGAAAAAGACTTTGCGCACATTCATTCTGAGTGAATTCAAGCTTACAAGATCAATTACGAAAAAGCTCACACTTAACAAATATATTCGTGGCTTTCAGGCTATCTTTTGAGCAAAAAGCACTAGCACATCTCTTTGTTGTATTCGATCTTTTAAGATCAGCTGTGCTAAGAAAAGAATATCAGTTGTTTACCGATAAATTTGTAAAGATACTAAGAGTTTCAGTTTGGTAATGTTTAAGACCAAACTGAAGTGGGTTATTACAGTTTCTGTAATTAATCAAAGTCTTTTTAGTGAAATCCTATCCTTGTGATAGAAGGGGTGACGTAGGAGCATTTGAAGTCTCTGAACATCCATAAAATCTCCGTGTTGATTGTTTAAATTATTTTTGAGTATTCAATCTGTCAGTCAGTTTATTTCTCACTACATTAGTTAACTTATTGACATCGACAACAAGATTTTTGAATTTAGTTTATCATTGAACTAATTCACCCAATCGAAAAAGATTTGAAAATCTCTAAGTGTTTATTCAACCCCCTTTTCTAAACACTTTCACCCGTCTAATCGATCCTAACACAATTATTTATTCCAGGACCAAGCATATCGATGTCAGACATCACTTCATCAGAGATCATGCTCTCTAAAAGGTCATTCGACTGGAATATATTTCAACTGAATAACAAGAAGCAAACATCTTCACAAAGCCGCTACCTGAGACTAAGTTTTCTTACTTTAGGAATATTTTAGGGCCTATTGAATTGTTTTAATGCTTAATTTAAGGGGGATGTTGAATTTTAGTAAGTAAACTGATAAGAAAGATGTCGGTCGGTCATGAACTAAACTGAGTCAGTTTCTAACTAATCAGTTAGTATTTAAATCAATTGATCTAAACACTTTCACATGTCTAATCGATCCTAAAAAATGGTATCAGAGCGGTCTCAATCTTGTTTCTGAATACTTTCTATACATACATCTGATCACCATGTCGTCTTTCAATAAAATCCCCATGTTCTCAAGAGAAAAATTCGATGATTGGAAGATCAGAATGCAGGCTCACTTAGCTGCACAAGATGATGATATGTGGTACGTCATAACTGACGAACCAATGAAAATATTGAAAGAAAATACAGCTATCGCCATAACTGAAGGGCACGCATTGAAAAAACATGAGAAGAATGGACAGCTGAAGACAAGAGGAAAGCCAACTTGGACAATGTAGCAAATGACATTTTGTACAAAACATTGGACAAGATCACTTTAAGTAAGATCAAGATGTGCAAAACAGCCAAAGAAATTTGGGAAAAACTGATTCATTTATGCAAAGGAAATGAGCAAACAAAAGATAACAAACTCTCAGTCGCCGTACAAAAATTTGATAACATCAAGATGAAGACTGGAGAGTCAATGAATAAATATGATGAACGAGTCAGCAGTATTATCAATGAAATGAATGCACTTGGGAAAGTGTATTCAAATAAAAAAGTTGCGTTGAAAGTTAATTGAGGTCTTCCCAAAAAATGAGATGTTAAGACGATGGCTATGAGAGAATCGAAAGACCTGAACAAGGTAGAACTACACGACTTATTTTCCAATCTTAAAGCCTATGAATTCGAACTGCAGACTATAGAAAGAGAACCTTCAACACCACCAGTTACAGCTGCTCTCAGTGCCATGAAACTGGAACCAACTGGTTCAACTGAAAAGACTGTAGAACAGTTGAGTAATGATGCCATGTCATTATTCGTCAAAAAGTTTGGAAGATTCATGAGAAGAAATCAAGGTTCCTTCCAAAGACAATATCAAAAGAACACATCTAAGGAAGAACCAATCTCTTCTACAACTGTGGCAAAACAGGACTTTTCATCGCTGACTGTCCTAAGCCAAAGAAAGATAGTCGATATTCAACTGAAAAGGGAAAGAAGTCAGTTGAGCACAGAAGAAGAGATAAGAATGATGAAAGATCATTCAAAAAGAAACATGAAGTTCTATTAGCTGAAGCAAGCAAATCCAAGTGTGCAGAAATTGATACTGATGAATCAGATTCTGAGAGCTCGAGAAGATCCAGCGATGAAAATGAAGTAAAGTGCTCAATGACCAATGATGCAGAACTGGAATCAAGCAGTGAACATGTATTTGTGAAGGATCTTGTGTGATAGCACCTTCGAAGATGCTTCGAACACAATATTCTCCAATGAGCTGCAATAGCTCGTGTTCTAAGAATGTTAACACCGATAAATTAAATCGATTTTGGTTTAAAACCAAGCGGAAGAAACTCGAAGTAATCCTTCGTGAAGAAAGCTATTTAAATTAGAAAACATTTTAACTTATGTAAACTAAATAACTAAAAAGCAAGTGATCAGTTGTCGCATATATCAGTTCAGTTATAGTAATAATTAAATTGACGGGTGCTCTAACTGATCAAGTCAGTTTGAAAACAACAGTTAATCAGTTAAGTACACAAGAAATGTTTATGGATGTTCGGAGACTTCAACTGCTCCTACGTCACCCCTTCTACCACCTCGGGTAGGATCCACTAGAAGACTTTGATTTATACAACTACTTGTACAAACCCACCCAGCTTATGACTTACACTACTGCCTAACTAAACTCCTAGTCTAGACTGAAGGCAGCACCTTCCAGCCAACACTTCTTTAACGTCTATGTGTCAAATACTACATACACAAGTTTAACGTCTTTGTGCAAGACTATATTTGAGTGGTGGTGGTGGTGCGCGTGTGTGAGAACTGATCTCTTAAAACAACCTGAAAGTGTTTTCACACACTAAGGGAAATAAGCTTCTACACTAAGCTAATAATACGATGAAGTATCCATCTAGGCTGAATGCTTCTTGAGAGCTGATAGGCAAATAAGCATGCTCTTTTCTTCTTACCACACTCTCTCTGATTCTATTTTTCGTCTCCACTGATCTTCTCTTATATAGGAGGTAAACTGATCGTACAGTGAGACTCAATTATCGTATTCGTTGCATCTTGAATTTGTTCCTTGGACTTTGTGTCTCGACTTTTCGACTACCCGTTTGGAACGTTTGTCTTTAATGCTCTGATGCAACATTCATTATTGTCCTATGGCTGGACAATTGCTTTGTACCTTTGTGCATAGCTGGAATCAACTTGAATGAGTTTGTCTTGTTCTTCAACTGAAAGATTCTAACTGATGCTCCGAACTAGTCAGCTGAGCTGATCTTCAGTTGGACTAGCGAAATCAGTTGACTCGTCAGTTGAACTGATTTCGCTCTTGTTCAGTTGAACTGATCAGCTGGGCTCTTCATCAGTTGAACACTTCTTCAGCTGGCCAAGCTTCTGAGGTTCTCCTGCTGAACCACCTATCAGCTGGACAATCAGCTGAATTGCTCATTTGACATATCAGTTTGTCTGATACAGTTTGTACGATCAGTTGGATCTTCAGTTTGCGATTTAGACAACTCGTAACTGATCCTAGCTTCTGCACAATAAGGTAAATAATTAGTAACAAAATAACAAGTTTTGTTAACATCAAAATCAAGATTGCGAAATTGTTAAAAAGTTCCAACAATTAGATTTCAGTTCAAATGATTTCTCACGAGAAGAGATCATTTCCACATTGCATGACATGGTTAATGAATATCACAAGCTCGCTCTTTCATTTGAGAAAGCCAAAGCTAAGCAAATTGATCCCAAAGACAACAAAACTGAAACTGATGAATCAGTTGAATTGTTGAGTCTAAGAAGGGAGATTGCTAGGCAGAAAGCTGAAATGATTGAGAATCAATCTTTTATTCAACAGTTAAAACTTGAAAATTCAAGACAAACTTATCTGATTCAAGCTTGGAACAAGTCATCAGTCACGCTGACTAAGATGCAAGATCTACAAAAATCAGTTACTGATAAAACTGGTTTAGGCTTTAATAGCCATGATGAATCCGCTGCAAATGATACTATGCCAAAGTTGAATGAGTGCAAAGGGAAGTATATTCACTTTGTAAAATCAACTATGGTACATGAATTCTCAGAACCAAGTAAACTTGCTGGTCAACCGATTGAAAACAAGAACAAGGCTAAAATGTATGAAATTAGATATAGCTCTACGAGTTCAACTGATTCGCGAAGCTGGTAAACTAAACGGTTCTGAAACATCCTCTACTTGTTTTTTAAAAAAAAACATAAACTCAAAAATCACTAATTAAAATAACGTAATATTTCCATAAATTATAATAATTTAACAATTCGAATCTCAAGTGCATAAAACTCACTAAATCATCAACTAACCAAAAATCCTACGTCGACCTTTAAAAAGAACAACTAACATCAAAATAAAGCATAAAAATCCTTACTAAATTCTTTAACAATAATCTTTTAAATTTTTTATCTATCAAGCTAATGCGGAAAATAAATGTCCCTCGGGAGTGTACTGTCGTACTCGATCCACTCAAGCGTCAGCACCTCCCTCAATATCATCATCACCTGCAGCATTCAAACCTAGTGAGTCTAATGACTCAGCACGTTCTAAAATGAGTAGCAATTAATACACATACAAGCACATGCATTTAAATCATACTTTTATTTAAAATAATTTTAAGCATAAATAAATCATGAATCGTAAAATCATAAAATCGTAAAACTTTCAATCTTTTATCATTTTGGGTGAAGTTTGATCCTCGAAAGTGACTAGCATTTTATCCTCTGGTCAACTGATCAGTTTTCAGCGGCACATGGCCCATGGGGAGGAACACTAGGGACCGCCATGAAAATTCGATCTTCGGGCTTCCTCCAGGACCTTTTCCCGTAAACGGGCTCCCTCTTAGGCCTTCTCCCTCACAACATTTCCATAAAGTTGTAAATTCACCGTTCCTTCTGAAAACGGATTCCCCACATATCATTTATCCTTCGTCACAGTTAATTCACATTCCTCAAAATATTTTTATTTTTTTTTAAGCATAAAATATCATGGCTTTCCAAAAATAGCTTTTTAACAGTAAAAATTGTACAGCTTTACCATAAATCATAAAATATCATATTTTCAACAAAAGCATCATAAAAAATCATTTAAAATGCGTTATGACCCTTCGGGACGCTGCCAACCTTTTTACGTATTACCCAAGTGTAAAATGACTGCTTTGCCCCTAGACGTAAAATTTATTGATTCTGACTTTTTCCTACTTTCCTTGACTCTTGACCATCCTAAATAATTATTTAAGCTTAAATAAAATTTTAGATATTTTTATTTAGCTTAAATTCGGGGTTTTAAATTTAATTTCCTAATTAATTATTCATAAAGCGTTTTAATCTCGATTTAATTCAAAATTTAATATTTTCTTCTCATATTTTAAACATAGACTTTTTATTACCTAAACTACCCTTTTTAGCCATGAGCCACCCCCGTGGACCCACGGTTCAAGCCTTTTTTTATATTAAACTCGATTTTTGAACCCATGCTCAAAACCATCGCGCCATCTCCCAAATTTCTCGAACCATGCCCGAGCCACCTCGAGCCGAACCATGACCAGACCCATTATGGACCCTATTGTCCATCCCTGACCCATTTAACTAGCCCATAACACGCCGCACGAGCCCTGCCCACAAGTCACGAGCCGCGCAAGTGCTTCCTAGACTTCTTAGGACTCTTACTCGATCTAGGACACCATTAGCTACTTAACCATCGATCACCTCTGACCCTCACCGACCTTGGACCAGTCTCAGACCCAACTGAGCCAGCCCCAAGCCCCCTGGTCCACGCTGCAACCGCTGCATCAGAAAAAGAGCAGCCACACGAGTTCCCTCATGCTGTGGTCGAGCCACCAACAAGCCACCCTGCACCAGCCCCTGATCCGACCCTGACCATCCTCCCTAGACCCTACTGGACCAACCCTGAACCGCCTTGCCCTAGCCGCAGCCACCTTGCGCGAGCATGGGGGAGGAGTCGCTCTTCGCGTGGACTCTTCCCCAGCCTATGAACTCGAGTCCTAGCCCTTCTAGGACTCTTCCCTACCCTTGACAACGTCGAGCCCAGCCACCTAGCCGAGCCTTATGCAGCCATGCACTGAGCCGCCCCTTGTAATCATGTGAACCATTCCAAACCCTAGGATTCTTCTAGCAACTCATGTGCAGCCCTGAGCTCACTGTCCAGTTTTCGTTTGATCTTAAATTTTTTCATGTTCTATCCATAATTCATCCTGAATTGGCAGCATACTCGTTGAAAATCATAACATGACCATATGTACGTAAAAATTCTCAAAACTTTGAAAATAATTGTCGAAACGTTTATCAATTTAAAATCCCATATTTTTCATTCAAACATAATTGAAACATGCATAATATGATTTAAACGTTGTATAAAAGAGTTTAAAAAACATGTCTTTGTGTTTAAAACGCTCGAATACACGATCGTCGGCGAGGGGCACGAGAAGGGACGAACAGACGACAATGAACCTAGCTTTTCTTCCTTGATAACTTTCGAAGTTTGTGTGTGTTGTGTGTGTAAAAATCGGCTGATGTGTGTGTTCCAAAGACTAGGTATCTTATTTATAGATATTAATTTGCATGATAATGAGCTTAGGTTTTGGGCTTCCAAGTATATGAGCAATTGGGCCTACTCAATTTAGTTAAATGGGCCCAATATTTCTTATTTAATTGTAAAACAAAAGTTTATAAAATTAGTTTTCAAAAATAATATTTTTGATCTTTTAAAAACTCTTCGTTTGCCCAAAACCAGCTTCCCTGGTAAAATCGAGCTCGTCTTGTAAAATAATTCGAACTCTACCATTTTTAGAAAAATTTAATCATTTTAATCAAATTAAGAAGCCTTGAAAATATTTAGTGAAAATTATTTATTCTTGTCTTGATCGTCTCCGGTCTCATTTCCTCAGCCTATTATCGAATATTCGGATAAAATCCTTCAATTTCATGAAATCATGCCATATAATCATTTAATCATGCAATAATACCTTTAATCATTTAATATGTATCATGCAAGCATTTAAAATCAATTAAATAAAACAATTAAGCAATTCAAATAATTTGCATGCGTGTGGTTTACGTATGTTGGTTTTTCGGACGTTACATGTTCAGCTATAAAATCAGAACTCTAAGAATGACTACTTCAATTATTATAACTGTAAGACAGTTCAGAAAAGATAACAGATGAACAATCAGTTGAAAAAGGTTAAAAAATCATATCGTTTCATCTGCACACTACACATCAAACACACACAAGCCGGGAAAAATCATTTGGAACACGGCGAATGGAAAGTCAGTCAGACTTATCCAAGTCTGGATTCTCAAAGGACTAATCAGTTTAGGACCCAAATAGATGTGGGTACCAAAATTATTCATTGTGTGTGATTACAGGTAACATGTATACCAACAAAAGAATCAATTTGGTATTTGGACAGTGGATGCTCGCGACATATGACAGAGGATGCTAATTTGCTATCCCAAATGATCAAATACTCTGTTCCAAATATCAGTTTTGGAGACAACTCAAAAGGTAGAACTGTGGGTAAGAGTAAGCTTATCCATGGTAATATTATTATTAATAATGTCTTACTCGTTAACAATCTGATGTATAACTTGATTAGCATCAGTCAGTTATGTGACAACAATTTTTCAGTTCAGTTCAACAAACACACCTGCACAATTAAGAACTCAATTGATGATATCATCATAACTGGTAATCGATGTGGTAAAACTTACAAGGTAAGTTGGACTAATCAACCTAATGTACCGATTTGTTTTGTAGCTTCAAAATCTTCTAAAAATTGGTTGTGGCATAAAAGGTTGAACCACTTGAATTTCAAATCCATCGCTCATATGAATAATCATTATCTTGTAACTGGTTTGCCTAAAATTGATTTCTTAAAAGATAAATTTTTTCAGCATGTTAGTTTGGTAAACAAGTAAGATCTTCGTTCAAAAACAAGGTTAGTAAATCTTCCTCCAGATGCTTAGAATTGTTGCATATGGATCTTTTTTGTCCTATACCAGTCATGAGTTTACGGGGAATGAAATACACCTTGGTAATTGTTGATGATTTTTCAATATTTACTTGGTTATTTTTCTCAAATCCAAAGACCAAACATCTGCACAACTGATTAAGCTTTTCAAAATTTTATTAAATGAAAAATCAGTTGAAATTGACAGAATAAGGTCTGATCGACGGAATGAATTTGTCAATCAAAATCTTTCTCAATTTTTAGAAAATACTGGAATTAAGCATGAGTTCTCAGCAGCTAGAACACTGCAGCAAAACGTTGTAGCTGAAAGAAGAAACCAAACTCTTAAAGAAGCAGCTAGAACAATGCTTGCTGATTCCGGTAATAAATAAATTAATCATTTGATTATGAGTTCTTAGCGGATCAGATGGATTACATATCACCAATTATAGTGAATGTGATTTCTTCCATCTGTATTCAGCATTGGTTGGATCGATTTCAGCAATTGTTTCAGTTGGTAACTGAATGTTTTCTTCAGTTTCAGTTGCTGCTGCTTCAGTTGGCATTTGAATATCATCGTTTTGCTCCACCAACTGATTATCAGAAACAATTTCTTGTTCAAATGATTTATCCACTACTTTTGGTTCTGGTGTTTGAAGGAGATTTCTATTGATATGAATTTCTTCTTCATTATCATCCTCCAAACTTATATCTGTGAAGCGATAAATCAGCTCAACTGGATCAGTTGGCTTATCAATTAGTCCAGATTCATCAAATACAACATGAATCGATTTTTCTACATTCAAAGTACATTTATTAAAAGCTCTATAAGCTTTACTAACTGATGAATAACCTAAAAATATACCTTCTGCAGATTTTGCATCAAATGTTTTCAAATGATTTTTGTCATTATCGTGAATATAACATCTACAGCCGAATATTCTGAAATAAGATACCAAACTTTTATGTCCATGCCAGATCTCATATGGCATTTTCAAATGATTTTTGTTAATCATTTATCTGTTCTGAGTGTAACATGCAGTGTTTACTGCTTCTGCCTAAAATCTTTGAGATAAACCAGAATCAGCAATAATTGTTCTAGCATCTTCTTTAAGAGTTCGATTTTTTCTCTCAGCTACACCATTTTGCTGAGGTGTTCTTGCTGTTGAGAGCTCATGCTTAATTCTAGTATTTTCTAAAAATTGAGAAAGATTTTGATTGAAAAATTCAGTCCCTCGATCAGACCTTATTATGTCAATTCCAAGTTATTTTTCATTTAATAATATTTTGAAAGCTTAATCAGTTGTACAGCAGTTTGATCTTTTGATTAAGAAAGATAACCCAACTAAATCTTGAAAAATCATCAACGATTACCAAGGTGTATTTCATTTTCCCTAAACTCATGACTAGTATGAGACCAAAAAGATCCATGTGCAACAATTCTAAGCACTTGGAGGAAGATTTACTACCCTTATTTTTTAATGAAGATCTTACGTGTTTACCAAACTGACATGCCGAACAAAATTTTATTTTTTAAAAAATCTATTTTAGGCAGAACGGTTACAAGATCATGGTTACTCAGATGAGCAATAGAATTAAAATTTAAGTGGTTCAACTTTTTATGCCATAACCAGTTTAGAAGATTTTGAAGCTACAAAACATATTGGTGCATTAGGTTGATTAGTCCAACTCACTTTATAAGTGTTACCACATCTATTTTCAGTTATGATTATTTCATCAGTTGAGCTCTTAACTGTGCACGTGTGTTTGTTGAACTGAACTGAGAAATTATTGTCGTATAACTAACTGATGTTAATCAAGTTAGACTTCAAATTATCAACCAGTAAGACATTTTTAATAATAATGTTACCGTGTATAAGTTTACCCTTACCCACAGTTCTACCTTTAGAGTTGTCTCCAAAACTGATGTTTGGACCAGAATATTTGATCAGTTGGGATAGCAATTCAGCATCCCCTGTCATGTGTCGCGAGCATCTGCTATCCAAGTACCAAATTGATTCTTTTGTTGTACTTGTTACCTGCAATCACGCACAATATAAAATCTTGGTACCCACATCTATTTGGGTCCTAAACTTATTAGTCTTTTAGGAACCCCGACTTGGATCAATCTGACTGACTTTCTAGTCGCTGTGTTCCAAATTATTTTCCCCAACTTGTGCGTGTTAGGTGTGTGGTGTGTAGATGAAACAGTATGATTGTCAACCTTTTTCAATTGTTTGTTCACTTGATATCTCTTTTCAACTGGCTTGCAGTTGTAGTAATTGTAATAGCCATCCTTAGAGTTTTGATTCTTGTGGCTGAACCTTTTAGGTGACCAGCTTTTCGAATCAGTTGAAATTTTTGGGCTATATCCAATTCCAAACCGTTTAGCTTTGTTCTTTTGTTCAACCGGTTGGACAGTAGGTTTACTTGGTTCAAAGATTTCTTGTACCACTATTGATTTAACAAGGTTAATGTATTTCCCTTTGTGCTCATTCAACTTTGGTATTGTATCACTTGCAGAGGTTTAATCAATGCTATTGAAGCCCAAGCCAGTTTTATCAACAACTGATTTTTGCAAACTCTGTATTTCAGCCAGAGTGACTGATGACTTATTCCAAGCCTGAATCAAGTCAGTTTGTTTTGAAATCTCAATTTTCAACTGATGAATCAAATATTGGTTCTCGATCATTTCAGTTTTTTGCTTTGCAAAATCGCTTTTCAAACTCAACAATTCAACTGACTCATCAGTTTCAGTTTTGTTGTCTTTGAAATCAGTTTGCTCAGCTTTGGCTTTTGCAAAAGAGTGAGCAAGTTTGTGATACTCATTCACCATGTCATGCAAAGTGGCAATGAGTTCTTCTCGTGTAAAATCAGTAGAGCTAAAGTCAAATACATATTCACTTGTTGACTCTAGTTCTGCATCATTTTCCATTAAGCACTTAACTTCTTCTTCATCACTGGAGCTGCTCGAGCTCTCCGACTCTGACTTTTCACCGTCAGTCTCTGCCCATTTTGATTTGCTTTCTTCAGCTAGCAGGACTTCATGTTTCTTCTTGAATGATCTTTTATCATTCCTATCTCTTCTTTTGTATTCGACTGATTTCTTCCCTTTTTCAGTTGAATGTCTATTGTCCTTCTTTGGTTCTGGACAGTCAGCAATAAAGTGTCCTTGATTTCTACAGTTGAAGTAAGAGTTTGGTTCTTCCTTAGAATTATTCTTCTGATAATGTCTTTGGAATGAACATTGGTTTTTTCTCAGGAATTTACCAAATTTCTTCACAAATAATGACATGGCGCCATTTCTTAGCTGATCTGTAGTTTTTTCAATTGAACTAGTTGGTTCCAGTTTGTGAGCACTAAGAGAAATTGTAACTGCTGATGTAGAAGGTTTTCCTTCTCTTGTCTGTAGCTCGAACTCATAAGCTTTGAGATCAGTAAATAAGTCATGTAATTCAACCTTATTAAGGTCCTTTGACTCTCTCATAGCCATGGTCTTGACATCCCATACCTTGGGAAGACCTCGAACCACCTTCATCGCAACTTTTTTGTTTGAATACAACTTTCTAATTGAATTCAGTTTATTTATAATGTCGCTGACTCTTTCATCTTACTCGTTCATGGACTCTCCAGTCTTCATTTTAATATTGTTGAACTTCTGAACAACAACTGAGAGTTTATTTTCTTTTGTTTGCTCATTTCCTTCGCATAGCTGGATCAGTTTCTCCCAAATCTCTTTTGCTGTTTTGCACATATTTATTTTACTGAAAGTAATTTTATCCAATGTCTTATACAGAATATCTTTAGCCACATTATCCAAATTGACTTTTCTTTTAACATTTGTTGTCCATTCTTCATGTGATTTGTCGATGCGATGTGGTGCACCATCAGTTATGGCAACAACAGTATTTGCTTTCACTATTCTCATTGGTCCATCAGTTATGACGTACCATATATCATCGTCTTGTGCAGCTAAGTGAGCTGTATTCTTATCTTCCAATCATCGAATTCTTCTCTGGTGTACATTGGAATCTTATTGAAGGAAGACATGGTATTCATATGTAAAGATGGAAATATTCAGAAACAAGATTCAACTGCTCTGATACCACTTGTTAGGATCGGTTGGGTGTAATAAAGTGTTTAGAAAGGGGGGTTGAATAAACACTTGACAATTTTCACAACTTTTCGATGGATGAATCATTTTAGTGATAAACTGAATTCGCGAATCTTGTTATCAATGTCAATCAGTTAACTAATGAAAGTCTGGAAATAAACTGAATGACAGATAGAATAAAACTGAGAATAAAGAACTTAAGATTTTTGGATGTTCGGAGACTTCAAATGCTCCTACGTCACACCTTCTATCTCGAAGATATGATATTTACTAAAAGGCTTTTATCTATACAACAATTTGTATAAACACACTTCAGTTTGGACTTAACACTGTCAAAACTGAAACTCTTAGTACCAATACAATTTTATCAGTACTCAACTGATGTAATTTCTAAGCACAACTGATCTATAAAAGATCGAATATTACAACAATGAATGTTTGTGCTTAAGCTCAAAAGATTGCCTGAAAGCTATAGATATGTATGATAAACATGAGCTTTTTATAGCTTTAACTCGAAGGTTAACTTAGCATGAATATACGTGTTCTTGCTAACTTGGTAAATGACTGTGTAACTCGGTAACTCTTCCTCAGCTGATCTTCTCGGCAATTTATATGCTTTGTTTCCAACAGTGATAATGAATGCATTTTAATCTTTATATCCGTTAGACACGTCAATATTCTTCTGACAATCGTACATTATAGCTTTCTGAACTACAGTGTTCCTTTTATAAGTTGCAGTCTGCTCGTGTACAATTTTCGGTTGTTGGCTACGCTCTTTAACTGATGACGTGTCAAGCTAATTTATCAGTTGACTCTTTATAGCCGAAAGGATTAACTAATTGATGTGTAACTGATTAGTCTTAACTGATCGTCCAGTTGACCACACAGCTTCAGTTAGCTTTGAGCAGTTTAGTTGCCTTTAATAATTTGCGCATTAATCTTCAGTTCCGGCAACTATCATTTACACATCTTCAGTTCAGTTATCTTCAGTTTTCTTGATCAGTTCTTCGATCTTTTCACGCTTAATTTGTCAAACTCCGAAATTATAATTCCAACAGTAACTGACTGTGTAACTCAGTAACTCTTTCTCAACTGATCTTCTCGTCTATTTATAGATTTTGCTTCCAACGGTAATAATAAATGCATGTGAATCTTTATATCCGTTAGACACGTCAACATTCTTCTGACAAACGTACATTGTAGCTTTTCTGAAATACATCATTCCTTCTATAAGTTGCAGTCGGCTCTTGTACAATTGTCAGTTGTTGGCTATGCTCTTTAACTGATGACGTGTCAAGCTGATTTATCAGTTGACTCTTTATAGCCGATAGGATTAACTGATTGTTGTGTAACTGATCAGTCTTAACTAATTGTCCAGTTGAATACACATTTTCAGTTAGCTTTGAACATTTCAATTGCCTTTAATAATTTGCGCATTAATCTTCAGTACGAGCAACTATCAGTTACACATATTCAGTTCAGTTATCTTCAGTTGTCTTGATCGGTTCTTCAATATTTTCTCCCTCAATTTGTCAAACTCCGAAATTATAATTCCAACAGATTTCTTAAATTTTTTTGTAGTACATAGTATAACTGACTTCCATAATTTTGTACAGTCTTTTGGTTTTTTTAAGATCCCCGAGAGTTTATAGGAATCCGAGAATATTTCTAGGAATCTATTAATTTTAAGCATAAATTTACCTCAGTAATCTGATAATTTCCTAGTTGCTCCTGATATTTAACCTTAATTAAATCTTTTGTATGTTGTAATATATCATGAAAAGAATAAATTTCGAACATGATGTCAGACCCATAATTTTGAGAAATATCTACTACTCAAACATTTAAGTTAATAATAACAATGTAATATATCTAAAATAAAAATTCTAAGCTCTGATATCATTTTCATGACTCAGTATAATGATTTTAAAATAATAATAAAACCAAGGGTATTTTGGATATTTTTTTGAAAATATTTATGTTTAAAGGACTAAATTGGATATAATTTGAACGATTTAAGAGCAAATTGAGATAATAGTGATCAAATTAGGATTTTATATAAATATTTAGGATGAAATTGGTTTTCCCCCAAGTTTTATCAAGGGGAAATTTGTAATCACTCCACATTTCCATTCTCAACTTTCTCCGCACTCCCCATCCCTCTATTTTCTTTGTTTTAACTCCCTAATTTTCTAAAATTTTCAAAAACCTCCTTAATTTTATAATTTCGGTACGTGGTATTGTTATACCTATCGAGCTTGTTCTTGAAAGCATATAGCCCCAAGACATACAGCTACGCAAGGTTTCCAGCCTATATACCAAGCTCAAATGATCGTTTTTTTTTATAAATGGTCCTTCATGCTTCCGTATAATAAATTGAACAGTTTATCTTTTTGACTAGAGTGCCGCTTGGTTATATCCACCGAATTTTACAGACTGCTCTTTACAGTCTAACCACACAATCGCAACCAATGGTTTCTGACGCAGATTATTTCAACAACACTCAGCACAACCCTGTTTCGTTTCCTACCTCAGGGTGTAGAGTAAAGTAGTTTAATTTGAAACTAATACATGAGAGGGGAAAAATACTTGGTTCTTTTATTCAAACATAAAATTTTATTATTACATAGTAACCTCCTATAGAGGAGGAAAAACTTGTTGTGCTACTTATAGTAGCCGAAATAAAAACACACATAAACTTGAAAGAGAAAATATTACTATGTTTGAAAGAAAATGAAGAGGTCGAATGATGACTTCATCTTCCTTCTGCCTTCTTATTTATAGAAGCCCTTCGAATTTGATTTTTGGACTTCAAATTCTTGCCATAGCTTTTCTTTATTTCCATCCAGCTGTGTTTGGCACTATATCTTGAGTGGGTGGTTGAATGTCCCTCCACCTTTTCTTGATTTGTCTCTTTTCTAGATCATTAATCTAAAAATGGCTCGTTCTTATGATCTTATCTCTTGGCATGACCAGTAGATATGTGTTTGTATTATATCAGCTGAGATCTCGTTCCCTTCTTCTTTTAACAGTTTGTAGAGATCTTTAAAATTCATCAGCTGCTTTCTTAATGCTTTAATCCGTCTTTTAGAAACCTTAAGATATGTAGCATACATTTTTCTTTGGTTCTAAATTTCGGTTTAAATCTTGTGTGATTTTCTTTTTTCCATTTATTCTTTATTTATGGTTGTTTAGGTTCAAGTTTTATTGGTCATTTAGTGGGTTTATCACATGCCCACTATCTCATGTCGGAGAATATTTTAACTTCTGTAATTCCCAAGGAAAAGCGATAGTATTCACATGTCCACTTATTTTTGTCGGGATCTTAAACTTTTGGTGTCCCCGAGAAAAACATGGTTGTGGTCCTTCACCACTTGGTCTTGTCTCTGCAAGATGCTTCTTGTCTGACCGAGGTCTGAAACCCTTGCCAAATTCTGGCTCCTTCTGGTTTGGGCAGTCTGTGCAGATCTGTTCTGACCATCTTCCCACATGAGCCACATTTCGAGTTTCTTTACTCTACGGTAGCTTGCTGTTCCACAAAAGATTTCTTTTCTTTTCGAATAAATATTCTGCAAAACTTGTTGTTTTTATCGTCATGGTATTTAATAGGAATGATCCGTTTACTGAATTGTGATAAAATTTAAACGGAAACTTGACCTTGTCCATCTTAGTTATACAGACCCATAAACCCCATGCTCTTCTGGTTGAAATGTCTCTTCAGTTATTGAAACAACAAAGGGTGTTTCTTCTGTCGGAGGATCTTTGATAAATTTTTGAACATTAACATCAGCTCTCCTTAACTTGATGAAATGAAAGGCTTCGTGAGAGCCTTTTCCTGCTGGTTCTGGTGTTGTACTGAAAAACATTTAAGTACATCACCATTTGTAAGGGAAATTTCTACTACAATAGCACACTTTAAACAACATTAAGTATCCATCAGTTTTATACATAAGAGAACTGGATATACCACCGACTGGTTGCTTTGACCACTTGATTTGTCGCATTTTTCTGAGTTTCTTTGCCATAAGAACATCTAACTTCTTTGGACTTGATTTCTGTGCTGGCAAACTGGTCTAGCTGATGAAAAATGGACTCAACTGATGCTGAAACACGTTGATATTTTGGTTTGATCTGATCTGGCAATGAAGCGGTGGCATACTGCTGATGATTAAGCTTCATCCAACAGTTTCAGCTAGAATTTCGGGTTCGTCTGTTGATGAAAGTCTGCCTTTTTTACTGCTTAAAAAGTACTAGAATTTTTTTTTACTCAATTTTCGGCCATGTACATTTACCACAGGTATTTTCCCACTTAAAATAAAACATCAACCAACTAGTATTTTAAAAATCAAGTGAAATAGTCATAAAAATGAAATCGTCGCATGTTTCACCAAACCTAAAAGGCAATAAATTTGAAAAGTATAGCCCATACTAAACCTCTCAAAAATCTCTCAAAAGCATAAATAAAGAGTCTTAAAATCTTTAACGTAAATCATTAATCATAAATCTTAAATGCGGAAAAAGTAGAAGCGCTGGTCCTCGGGTTGTGTGCACCGACAGTCCAGCAAAATCAACCATCAAGGCTCCCAGTAATATTAACATCATCATTACCTGCATCCATCACAACTAGTGAGTCTAAAGACTCAGCACACCAAAATCTTTATAACAAATAATACGTATAAAACCACATGCAACAGTGAGAATACTTTTACGTAAAAATAGCATTTTCATGATATGCGAACATAAACTTTAACCTTTCTTTTTTCCTCAACATGACATAAAAACCTTTAACCTGATTATAACATTTTCCTTTTTCCTTTCTTTTGTTGAATTCAGATCGTTAATTGTGACTTTCCTCAAACCTCAAAAAGTCGATGGATCCATCTACATGAAACCGCATTACTGGGCGGCGGGGGACGCCAGCAACACTCTCACCGGTCAACTGGGCCCTGGCCTATCCTCTTTCGAATAGAAATACGATCGTCGGGGTTCCCTCTGGGGCTTTTTCCCATAAATGGGCTCCCTCTGGGGCCTTTCCCCCTCACGATATTCCCATTCTTACCGTTACCTCATATCCTCGTATTCGTAATAATGGAAATACGATCGTCGGGCTCCCACTGGGACCGTCACCATAACGATATCTCCAACATTATCGAATTAGTCACAATTACTTCACTTCCTTCAACGTTTACATTCTTATCACTTTATAAAAATCATGCATATCATATAATTTTGTTTTTGAAACCAATCATGCAACACGTCTTTTAAATGTCTTCCTTAAACCATAAAAATCCCATAGGCATTTAAAAATCATAATTCAATCATGAACATTTCATAAACTTTTAAAAATAATCATAATAGCATAAAAACAGCATTTAGAGCACTGCCATGATGTTTACTAATTTTTAGGCGTAAAAAGACCGTTTTACCCCTAGACGTAAAATTCCTCGATTTGGACTTTTTCTTGAATTCATTGACTCTAACATGTCCCAAATAATTATTTAAGTCTAAATTAATTTTCTCATAATTTTATTTAGCTTAAATATCAAACTTTTGCATTTATCTTTAATTAATTGTTTTGACGGTGTTTTAATCCAGAAAAATCCCAAACTTTAATATAAAATTCCTAAATTCAAAATTTAGCCTTTTTATATTATTTTAGCCCTTATGAACCATGACTCGACCCTGTGAGCCGTTTTCAATTTATTTTAGTTTAGAAACCCTATTATGACACATAAACTTCGACCCCGAGTCATCTTTCGATTTTCTCGAGTCACCCTCAAACCATGTTGATCCAAACCTGACAAACACACTAGAGTACCCTATTGAACCCTTATATCATTTAGAAACCACCCCAAAACCCAAAAACGAAGCCCCCCGATTCCCCACCTATGCTGGCCGAGAGTCCTATTCTGCATGGATTCTAAGTTGCGCGTCCAGGCTTCTACCAGTGAGCCCAGGCCTTGAACCACTCACTCTCACCCCTTTCTAAGACTCTAAAGACTCTTCTTAGCCCAGCCCCTGAGCCTTGGACCAAGCCCTTCCACCCCTGCAAGCTGTGTGGACCCTGCGCAATTCTATGCATGCTCTCGGGTAGGAGTCCTTGTGCATCAGGACTCCTCCCTGCCCTCAAACTTGAGTCCTAGCTTGGCTAGGACTCTACTCTAGACTCAACCAAGCCCCTAGCTAGCCCTGAACCCAAGCCAAGGCTAGCCCTCCCCTTAGAACATGAAAGCCGATCGCCCCAAGCCATGGCAGCACAAAAGTGCACGTCTCCTGCGCTGTCACTTAATCCTTCGACTTGGTGGTGTTTTGGGTGAGTGTGTGTGACTCTAACACATGTATAAACCTTACCTGGTCACAACCTAGCATCATGGCAGCCCCTAAATACGTACAAGACATGATTTTGGACATAAAATCAATAGTTCATGACATGCACATGAGTAAATCCAAAAATAACACTAAGAACACTATGTTTTCATACAATCATAATTTAAAACGTTAATACGATGTGATCGATGAGAAAAAGAGATATATGGCGTGCCTTTGCGTTTTAAACGCACGAAAAACCATTGGCGACAAATAACGAAGAAAAACCTTGGCTAGTTTCTACCTTGAACCTTCGAAAATTCCTACAACTTTGTGGTGTGTGTGTTGCCGTGTGTGCTGGGAGCTTTGGGGAGAGTTTTCTGAATTTTTAAAAGTGGGAGGCGTGAGTTAGAGTGTAGGGTTTTTAGATGATTACCAATTTTAAATAGCTAATTAAATTGCTAACTAGGCTTAGGTCTATTAAGCCACTAAATTAAACCCATTAGTCTTAATTAGGATTTAATAAAATGTTATCAAAGTTTTTTGTTTAAATAAATTTATGAATTTATTAGCCTGGATGCCAAAAAGCTCGCATTTTTATTGAAAAACCCACCCCGATAAAATTTACGTCACGGCGTATAAAATCACCTCAAAACCCCCTATTTTTCAAAAATATGAAAAACCAACAACTATATTTTAAACAATTAAAAATAATTATTTAATAAAAATATTTTACGTTTTTCAGCCTTCGATCTCCGTTCCTCGATCGCAAATTGAATATTCCTAAAATTACAATTTTATGCATGATGATAATAAAATCATATTTACATATAAGCAGGTATGTCACATAATCAATTAGCAATAAAAATCAGTTAATTAGCTATTTTTTATGTTTCCTAGATTCGCATGCAGTTGGATTACGTCTTCTTAATTTTGGACCTTATAGTTGATCAGTTGAACTGATCAGCTTGCAACTGCAATCTAGTCCGCTGATCAGTTTGCTGAACAATCGACAAGTAGGACTCAGAACCCTGCGGGTTGATTAAAGCACCAAGCTCGAAGTCGAAAGAAGTGGCCACAATGTTGGTTGCAGAACCAATCCTCTCTACTCTTTTCAATGTGCATTAGATAAGCATTTTAAAATGATTTTGAAAATAATATAAAGTACTTTTAAATAGCATATAAAACTTTTTTTTAAAGAAAATGATTTTAATCAATTTTCAAATGTCCTTATTAGAACAGCTAGCTCTGATACCAATTGTAGGACCGAGCGCTTGCCGCTTTACCAAAAGCTATAGCTGGTGGAAATGGTGCAACTCATGTCTTTTAAATCGCACAGTACCTCAAGCACCATGGTTCGATCGCTCTACTAAGCTGAGACAATTATTGCATCTAACAATCTCCCTCCCAATAATTGCACTCCTTGCAATTAATGGGAATCAGACCCGTCACTTTAGCTCTGATACCAATTGAAGGATCGATTTTGACACCTTTGAAGGTGCTTCAAATACAATATTCTCCACAAGCTACAATAGCTTGTGTTCTAAAAATGAATACACAGATGAATTAAATCGAGTTTGGTTTTTAAACCAACCAAAGATACTCGAAATAATCCTTCGTTGAGAAGACTGAACAATTTAAATCTTTTACCTTGTGTTTAAACTGAATAACTGAAATAAGTGAGATCAATTCTGGCTTGCATCAGTTCAATTATGATAATAAATGAACTGATCTCAATTGAACTGATCAAATCAGTTTTAAAACAATAGTAAACAGTTAAAGAAACAAGATATGTTTATGGACACTTTAACTGCTCCTATGTCACCCCTTCTGTCACCTCGGGTAGGATCCACTAGAATATTTGATTTATACAACACATTATACAAACTCACACTAGAAGGGCAGCACCCGACTAGAAATCCTAGCACTAAAGATTGTAGGCAGCACCTTGCAATCTGCATATTGTTTAACGTCTTTATGCCAAGACTACAAACACAATTTTTTAAGTCTTTGTCTGAAGACTCACTCAGATAAAAAATAAGCTCAACTCTTTGTATATGTGAGTGATTGTGTGTGAATGTGTGAGAACTGATTTAATCAGTACAACATGATGTGTTCTCACGCGACTGGGCTAACTACTTTTAGTAAGCTGATATGAAATGAACGTGTCCACTGTTTTTCTTCACACACTGGTATTTAGTTGCAGTTCCGTTAGATCTTCAATGGTCTTTGATATGGTATTTATAGGCACATAGTTGACCATACATGAAGACTCGATAATAATGTTTGTTGCATTTGCATGTGCTTTCTTAGGACATGTCTTGTCATTCTGACAACTGTGCTGGAAGCATTTCTCTTTTAGCTTTGCTGCAACGTCCATTATTGTATCTTCGTCTATGAAGTAGCTTGTAGTTTTTATATACGCGCTTAGCTGGATTCTATTAAATAGTCTTGTCGTGACTTGCGAACAGAACAATTACAACTGATGCTCTGAACTGGTCTGGTGAACTAGTTCTCTGAATTGGTATGGTGAAATGAGTTTGGTCTTATTTCACTGTATCAGTTCTTTTGTTTAGCTAGGTTCTTCATCAGTTGAGTTCTTAATCAGCTGGCCGGACTTCTGACGATCTACTGTTGAACCACCTATCAGCTGGACAATCAATTGAACAGTTCTTAAATATATCAGTTGAACTGGTTCAGTTTTGGCAATCAGATGGCACTTTCAGTTTGCATCTTGACAACTTCAGTTTTGGCTTTGGAAACTGATCAATTGGGATCTAATCAGTTTAAGCTTTCTGCATACTAGATAAGTGTTGGAAACTTAATTTCGGATGTTTGACAAACCGATTATTTATTGGAACTAACTGATCAGATATTCTATCTATACAGCTTGCCCAACTGAAGAGTATTGCGCATATTATCTAAGGCAACCGAACCCAGCTGAACTGAACTTTCGAAGATAACCAACTGATCAGTTCTCAAAGACAGCTGACTGATCAGTTGGAAACCGATCAGTTGATATATTCAGCCGTATGCTTTCTTCAACTGAACATGTCTCGGGAAAGAACGATCAACCGACAAAGAGACATAGAAGATTGCAACGCCGCACTTAAATCAATACAGCTTAGAACAACGCATTTCGGCGAAAGCAGTTAAGATGCCGCATCAAAATAAATGAAGGAAACAATATCCAAGGAATAATCAAGTAAAAATCAACGGATACAAAGATTCAAATTCATCTCAAGTTACCGTTGGAAAGGAAGCATATAAATAAGTGAACAAAGCAGCTGAAAAAAATAACAGTCAACGCATTATTGAAGCTTGCTGTTACGCTGCCAAAATCACAATTCACAGCTCACGTATATCAGATATATCAGTAGCATCTAAAGCTACACTTTGAGTGTGTTAGCACTTTGTAATTCATTCAAGAAAATATCAGTTGTGCTAAGATCAGTCACGAACTGATAAAAGCTGTTGTATGCTAAGAGTTTCAGTTTTGGCAATGTTAAGTCCAAACTGAAGTGAGTCAGTACAAGTCTTGTATTCGATCAAAGTCTTTTAGTGGAAATCCTATCCTTGAGATAGAAGGGGTGACGTAGGAGTGATTGAAATCTCCGAACATCCAGAAACAATCCTTGCGCACTTTATTTCAGTTTTGTATTCTATCTTTCAGTCAGTTATTTTCCGCAACTACTCTTAGTTTAACTGATTGTCATTGACCAACAAGATTCCGTGAATCAGTTTGTCACCAAACTGAATTCAAAATTCGAAAAGATTTATTTTAATTGTGAGTGTTTATTCAACCCCTCTTTCTAAACACTCTTGATACATTAATCGATCCTATCAAGTGGTATCAGAGCGGTTGAATCTTGTTCTTGAATACTTTTGATCTATAAACTCGCTAGCATGACTTCATTCAACAAAATTCCTATGTTCTCCAGAGAAGAATTTGATGATTGGAAAATCAGAATGCAGGCTCATTTAGCTGCACAAGATGATGACATGTGGTATGTCATAACTGACGGACTCATGAAGATTCTGAAAACTAATACAGCAGTTGTCATAACAGAAAGGGCACCACAAAGAATAGAAAAGACCAGAGAAGAATGGACAACTGAAAATAAAAGAAAAGCCATTCTTGATAATGTGACTAAAGACATTCTGTACAATACGCTGGACAAAATAACTTTCAGCAAAATAAAGATGTGTAAGACAGCCAATGAAATTTGGGAAAAGCTGATCCAGCTTTGTGAAAGAAATGATCAAACCAAGGAAAATGAACTTTCAGTTGCAGTTCAGAAGTTTGATAATATCAAAATGAAAGCAGGAGAATCAATGCACGAGTATGATGAAAGAGTAAGCAGTATCATCAATGAGTTAAATGCACTTGGAAAAGTGTATACAAACAAAGAAGTTGCACTGAAGGTAATGAGAGGTCTTCCCAAAGAATGGCATGTCAAAACTATGGAAATGAGATAATCCAAAGACCTGAACCAGATTGAACTTCATGATCTATTTGCTGATCTTAAAGCTTATGAGTTCGAACTGCAAACCAGAGAAGGAGAACCATCCACACCAGCAGCCACAACTGCTCTAGCTGCTGTCAGAACAGAACCAACTAGTTCAGTTGAGAAATCTTCTGATCAGTTAAGCAATGATGCTATGTCACTATTCATCAAAAAGTTTGGAAGGTTCATGAGAAAGAATCAAGGAAACTTTCAGAAGTCATACCAAAGAAACAACTCCAAAGATGAAACAAATGCTTGTTACAATTGTGGCAAATCAAGTCACTTCATTGCTGACTATCCTAAACCCAAGAAGGACAGTCAAGGCTCAACTGATAGAAGAAAAAAATCATATGAGAACAAAAGAAAACCCAAGGATGATAAGAAGTCCTTCAGAAAGAAACATGAGGTACTCTTAGCCGAAGAAAGTAAATCTAAATGGGCAGAAACTGACAGTGAAAAGTCAGAACCAGAAAGCTCATGCAGCTCTAGTGATGTTGAGGAAGACAAGTGCCTGATGGCTAATGATGCAGAAGAAGAATCATCTAGTCAACAGGTATGTGATTTCAGCTCAACTGACTTTACACGTGAAGAACTCATCCTAACACTACATGATACGGTAAATGAATATCAAAAGCTTGCATCATTATTCGAAAAAAACAAAGCAAAGCAAATTGATCCCACAGTCAATAAAACCAAAACCGATGAATCAGTTGACGGGTTGAGTCTGAAAATGGAAATTGCTGAGTTAAAAGCAGAAAGAAACAAAGATCAGTTATTAATCCAAAAGTTGATTCTTGAAAATTCAAAGCAGACTGAGCTCATTCAATCTTGGAACAAGTCATCTACTGCACTAAATGAAATGCAGAATTCACAAAAATCAGTCTCTGATAAAACTGGTTTAGGGTTCAACACTCGAGGAGAAATGTGTCCAAATGACACTCAACCAAAGCCAAAAATAGAAAAAGGGAAATATATTCACTTTGTTAAATCAGCAGTAGTACAAGAACAAATTGAGCCTAGTAAGCTGATTGAGCAACCTACTGTAAATATGAACAAGGCTAGAAAATATGGGATTGGTTATAGTCAAAAATCCTCAACTGATTCACAATGTCAGTCATCAAAGAGGTTTCACAAAAACTATTCAAATAGCTACTTCAATTACTATAACTGCAAGCCAGTTCAGAAGAGATACAGACTAAACAATCAGTTGAATAAACCTAAAATACATAATGTATCATCTGTACACTACAAACCATGCACACAAAAGCCGAGAAAAACAATTTGGTATACAACTACTGGAAAGTCTGTCAGACTAATCCAAGTGTGGGTTCCTAAGGGACTAATCAGCTCAGGACCCAAATAAGTATGGGTACCAAGTTTTATTATGTGTGTGATTGCAGACAACAGGTACAAACAAGAACTCAATATGGTATTTAGACAGTGGATGTTTGCAACACATGACAGGAGATGCAAGTGTGCTATCTCAACTGACCAAATACAGTGGTCCAAAACATCAGTTTCGGGGACAATCCAAAGGTAGAACTGTGGGTAAGGGTAAGCTTATCCATAGTAACTTTACTTTTAAAGATGTTCTATTAGTAGAAAACCTGAAGTATAACTTGATTAGTATCAGTCAGTTATGCGATAGTGGATTCTCAGTACAATTTGGAAAAAATTTATGTTCAGTCAAAACTTCAACTAATGAAATCATACTAACTGGCAAACGTTGTGGAAACACATATAAAGTCAGTTGGAATGATCAAACTTATGCACCAGTTTGTTTTATTGCTTCCAAGTCATCTAAAAACTGGTTCTGCTATAAGAGACTAAATCATTTAAACTTTGAAACCATTGCCTATCTGAGTAAACATGAACTTGTAAATGGTTTGCCCAAAATAGATTTTTCAAAAGAAAAACTTTGCTCAGCATGTCAGTATGGTAAACAAGTACGATCCTCTTTTAAAAACAAGGGTTGTAAATCTTCATCCCGATGCTTAGAACTGTTGCACATGGATCTTTTTGGTCCTATACCAGTCATGAGCTTAGGGGGAATGAAATACACTTTAGTGGTCGTAGATGATTTTTCAAGATTTATTTGGGTTATTTTTCTCAAATCCAAGGACCATACTGCTTCACAACTGATAAAGCTCTTCAAAAGACTTTTAAATGAAAAATCAGTTGGAATTGATCGAATCAGATCTGATCGAGGAACTGAATTCATCAATCAAACTCTTTCAAATTTTCTAGAAAATACTGGAATTAAGCATGAGCTCTCAGCAGCCAGAACTCCTTAGAAAAATGGTGTAGCTGAGAGAAGAAATCGGACCCTTAAAGAAGCTGCTAGAACAATGTTTGCTGATTCTGGTATTTCACAAAGGTTTTGGGCAGAGGCAGTAAACACTGCGTGTTATACTTAGGACAGATCAATGATTAATAAGAATCATATGAAAACACCATATGAGATCTGGTATGGAAGAAAAAGTATAATTACTTATTTCAAAATATTCGGCAGCAGATGTTTTATCCTTGATAATGGTAAAAATTATTTAAAAGCGTTTGATGCTAAATATGCAGAGGGAATATTTCTTGGATACTCAGCAGTTAGTATAGCCTATAGAGTATTCAACAAGAAAACCCTAAATGTTGAAGAATCAGCTCATGTTGATTTCGATGAAAATGAACTAACTGATAAGCCAACTGAACAAGTTGAGCTAGCTGATCGATTTACAGATATCAGTTTGGAAGATGATAGCAAAAATGAAAGTCACAGCAATCAAAACAGATTTCAAACACCTGAACCAGAAGTACTGGACCAATCAGATGTACATAAAGTCGTTGCTGATGATCAGTTGATAGAGCATAATGATAACACTCAGATACCAGTTGACGAAGCACCAACTGAGACTGAAAACTTTGTTCAGTTACCAACTGAAGAAATTGCTAATACAACAATAATTGAGTACAGATGGAGAAAATCACACCCACCTGAACTGGTAATAGGAAATCCATCAGATCAAGTAAGAACTCGAAATCAAATGATAAATTTATTTATCCATGCAGCTTTTGTTTAACAACTAGAACAGAAGAAAACTGATGAAGCTCTTGCTGATCCTAACTGGGTAAATGCAATGCAAGAAGAGTTAAATCAGTTCACTTATAACAATGTCTGGAACTTAGTTCCAAGAACAATTTCAAAAACTATTATAGGTACAAAATGGGTATACAGAAATAAACTAAACGAGGATGGTTCAGTTGTACGCAACAAAGCAAGATTAGTGGCACAAGGGTATAGGCAAGAAGAAGGAATTGACTATGATGAAACTTATGCACCAGTTGCAAGACTGGAGGGAATAAGAATCTTTCTTGCTTATGCATCACACAAGAACTTCAAGGTATATCAGATGGATGTAAAGAGTGCATTTCTGAATGGTCAACTACAAGGGAAAGTATATGTTGAACAACCCCCAGGTTTTGTAAATCACAACTTTCCTAATCATGTATATCATTTGAACAAAGCCTTATATGGCCTTAAACAAGCTCCCAGAGCTTTGTACGAAACTCTTTCGAAATTTCTAACAAATCATGATTTTTCTGTTGGATCAGTTGATAAGACCTTGTTCAAATTTGCTAAGAATGATCACATTTTATTAGTTCAAATTTATGTTGATGATATCATATTTGGGTCAACTAACTCCAAATTATGCGAAAAGTTTGCTAAGCTAATGCGGGATAAGTTTGAAATGAGCATGATGGGTGAACTGACATTCTTTCTTGGACTGCAAGTGAAGCAACCGGAGACTGGTATATTCATCAGTCAAACTAAGTATACAAAGGAGCTGCTAAAGAAATTTGGCATAGAATCATGTTCAGCTGCAAATACTCCCATGAGCTCATCAGTAAAATTGGACACTGATCAAGGGTGAATATCAGTTGAGGCGACATTATATCGAGGTTTAATAGGTTCATTGTTGTACCTAACTGCCAGTAGTCCTGATATTGTATTTGCTGTCTGTATGTGTGCTAGATTTCAAGAAAATCTTAAGCAATCACATTTCTCAGCTGCTAAAAGAATTTTGAAATATCTTAAGGGTACACAAAATGTTGGGTTATGGTATTCTAAAGACTCTACTTTCAATTTAGTTGGATATTCAGATGCAGATTATGCAGGATCTAAGCTTGATCGCAAAATTACAAGTGGATCTTGTCAGTTTCTAGGTGACAGACTGATCTCTTGGTTCAGCAAGAAGCAGACATCTATAGCTACCTCAACAACTGAAGCAGAATATCTAGCTGCTGGTAGTTGCTGTGCACAACTGATCTGGATCCAGCAACAACTGAGAGATTATGGAGTAATTACAAATGAATCGCCCATATTTTGTGACAATACGAGCACAATTGCCATTACCTATAATCCAGTTCTTCACTCAAGGACAAAGCATATAGATGTCAGACACCACTTCATTAGAGATCATGCTTTGAAGAAGGACATTCGACTGGAGTATATATCAACTGAGCAACAAGCAGCTGACATCTTCACCAAACCATTACCCGAGACTAAGTTTTCTTACTTTCGCAATATTCTTGGTTTAATTGACTTGTCTTAAAATTGTTGTTGATGTTGTTTACTAATAAAATTATTTGCAGAAAATAAGAACACAACAAAAAATTGGAAATGATACTTTATTAAGAATAAAATTGATTCCACATTACAGAAGATAACTTAGAACCAACTGAATCTTGCCATTCTGTAATCCAATTATTCAACTCATAAATTCGGATTCTAGAAAATGATTCAGTTGTAGAAATCTTCTCAATTACATGTCATTCCTTCCATAACATTGCATGTAACAGAACATTGTCATCAACCAAGTCTGTAACATGCCTGACTTCAAAACGATCAATGTATTTTCTTGTTGTTGCTGCTTGAGCACGAGAAGGAGCAGCACAACTATTACTTATCTTCTGCAAATCATGAATTTTGAACCATATTGACATCACTTTCGTCAAGACATATTCCTCCATCGTGTTCTTCAACTCTTCTAAATAAGGACTTAATTTTTCGGTAACTTGAATATGCGTACTGCTACATGCATCAAATTACTTGAATCCGACATATTGAACTGTTATGATATCACATTTTAGCTCTATAGTCCTTTTTATAGACAGATGACATTAAATGGAGAAGCTAATGAGTCTCGAGTCAACCGATTCGTTTTTCTCATTTACCCAGGCTTCTTATTTATCAGTTGTTCATTATTAACTGATATCAGTTTGTCATTTATTACTTAATGCTTAACTGATTTCAGTTCATAGTCAACTGATAGAAGTTAATATTTCACCAGTTCATCTGTTTAAAGTTCGCAATTCATATATATATAACAACTGATAAAGTTTATCATTTGGAAAAAGAGAAAAACAAAGTTAAGCTCATATAAATACTTTATTCAATCATAAATGTTTGCACGGATTACATCATCATATTTTTCCTCTACAACAATTATCCACATTTTCAACCAAGCGGATAAAGGTCCGGTAGATGTCTTGTCAAAGCACTGAGAACCAGCTATGCGCTTAAGAATTTTCAGCACCTTTCGAAGCATTAGCTGATAGAGATGACCATCCTTGAATACGTGTACCCACACAGCTATGTTCAAGTGCTCCCGCAACTTTTTCAGAGTGGTAGCCTCTCCAGTGTTATACAAGAACTCAAGTTCTTGTAACGTCTCCCAGTACTGAAGATTCTCATAGAAGACTTTATCTTCTATCTCAGCCTTCCTGGCCTCCAGAGAAAACGGCGAAGCACTCGAGCTACTCGCACCAGCCATTTCTTTTATCTTAAATATTTCACTAATATGACTGAAACTAACTGTGTAACTTCTATTTATAGCCAAGAGTTATGGAAGCTGAAGGGCCGTGCACGTTCCAGCAAACAATAAATTCCTTAAACTTTAAATTTATTTTTATCGTCATTTTTAATTATTTTGCACACCCATTAAGGGGGAATATTAGTTTTTAAGAGGTTAACTGAGAAGACAATTGTTTGTAAATTCTCAACTGAAACGGATCAGTTTCACAACTGATCGTTCAGTTTGTTGTTTTACGAATCTTCTCACATAAGTTAACAAATTAAAAAACTTATTATATTCCAAATCAACTGACGTGACTGCAGTTTCATAACGTGGCCTATTTTAAAACCACTCACTTTTTGCACACACGCTTATAGCACACTTACACATATTTTTATTCAAATTTTTTTTGGACCGACACGTGTCCTATAATTCGAACAGTCACGAACATAAGTACTTTACCCGTCCCATTTCAGTTCTTCTTCTTTACGCTTATCCAAATTTCTCAGAGCAAAAACGAATTGAAGTATTCTCTTTCGCAGGAAATCATTCAGTTCAAATGGCAAACCTGATCCCAGCTCATATGTTGAACGCTATGGCTATTGATTTTGACTCAGTTTTATCAGTTCAAGAAGCTGATGTTAAGAATGTTTTTCTGAAGATTGAATCGGCTGGTCTCAGGATATTTTGGGACAATCTTCGCAGGAGATCTACCCCAAGGAAGTAAATGAATTCTATATGAAAGGGTTCGTCACTACTGATGGAAGTATCTCTGTAACTGTCAATAGTCAGCTGTTGATCCTATCTGAAGAGACCTTCGGAGAAATTTTCTTGTTGCCAACTGATGGGTACGTCAGCTTCTCTGAAGTCAAAACATCTGACATTGAAGAAATGCAATCCTTGCTATCTGCTGATGGGCGGAAAATTAAAGTTTCCGATCCTAAGAAGGAACTGAAGCATGAGGTTCAGTTATTAGCCGACATTGTGGCGAAGGGCATATTGGCTAAAGAAGGCTCTTATGCTGCCCTTACTCTTGAGAAATTCCAGGTGATGACCATCATCATGGGAGAGAAGAAAGCTAACTGGAGGCACATTATCTTCAATAATCTAAGGAATATGCTTCAATCTACCAAACAATCAAGAGGCTTTGCCATTCCAATCAGTTATCTTCTGAAACTGAAGGGATTGGTAGCTGACAATGCTGGAAAATCCTCAAAGTTCAAGTTCTTCACTGCCAAGAACATCTTGCTACCAAAAACCAAACAGGAGGTTGGGATGCAACCACCTGCTCCAACACCAGTCAAGAAGGCCAAAACTTTGGCCCAACTGAAGACTGCAAAACGAAAACTGATTATCAGAGAATCAGATTCGGAGAAAACTCCTTCTCCTAAGCTTGTCAAGAGACCGAGGACGTAAAGAACTAAACCAATGACAGCGGTGAAATTCATTCCAACTGAGAGCTTGACTCAATCAGCTGCTCAAAAGCCTATTCAGGCTATACGTTTGCAGGTTGTTCCACCTGATGATTCAGTTGCTGAAGAAGAGGCACCCGCTAAAATAAGAGCTCTCTTGACTCATGTAAATCACCCTACCATCTTGCCTCGGGAAAGATCTAAAGGCGTTATATTGAGGGAACCAGTGGACACTACTCATTCTGGTCTGGATATTCCTCACATTCTTACAACTGCCAAAGGAAAAGACAAGCTAGTTGAAGAGCCAAGGCCATCTAACGCCATCCAAGCTCACATTGACCTAGTTTGGGAACAGGTCAATGCATTTGCCACAGCGAAACTGAAATCGTTTGATAGTTGGAAGAAGTTCAGGACTGAAATTTTTGCCAAAGAACTGAAGCGCAAATCCCAACTGAAAAAGTTTATTAAACTCGAAGAGATTGTCTTGAAAATAGTCAAAGCTGCTACGATTGCCCAGGCATTGGCAAGGCAAAAATATTTCTTTGATCAGATTCGAGTCAAAAAGCTGACTAAAATAGTTGAAGAGCTGAAATCCAACTACAATCCCGTAGGTCCAACTGCCTATTATGATAGAGCTGTGTTCACCCAACTGGACACAGATCTTAGTGGGCTACAAATGGAAATCAGATTTTTGGAACAAGATCAGGAATTGGTTCTCCCTGAAAAATCCTCCCGTTCAAAAGCCAAAGAAGATACACCCTCCTCCCAGCAGAAAGGGCCATCTCCACAATCAGTTGCTGAAAAACCTATTCAGGATGTGCCACAATCGTTTGCTGTAGAACATCAGATGTACTCTTAAGCTGAGCAGACTTTTGCCAACATTGATGAAATCATTCAAGCAGTGGCGAAAGAATCTCTTATGAGTGAACCCAACTCTGAAGAAGTTGATCACTCAACTGATCAACTCGCTCAAGAGGTTTCTTTCTCAATAGAAGTACCAGTTCAGTCTGTTGTTGCTGAAATAGAAGATCAAACAGTTGTGGCTAGCCCATCACCAAATCAACAGATTGCTGAAAAACTTCCACCTGAGAAGCCAGATCAGATCACAACTGATTTTCAAGAAGAGGCATCAGCTCATGATCAATCAACTGACAATCCTGCAGTATCTCCTATTCAGCAGGAAAATATCTCTGCTGATCATCATCAATCTTCACCTCCTACAGTCCAAGTGGCAGTAACTGAAACAGATGTTCCAGCACAGACTATTTCTGAAACAATGATATCTGATAAGACCATGATGGTCTTTGATCAAGTCTCAACGGAACCAGGAACATCTTGTCAGTCTCCGCCTCATTTTTCTACAGATTTTGATAAAGTCCTGGAAGATATTAAGGAAATTCAGCAAAAAATGAATGAAATGATCAATCATGTATACAAGATCCAGCATACTCAATTAGAGCATTCTCTGAAACTGGAACACTCTGAAAAATTCAACTATCAGAAACTGACGACAATTCGAGATGCTTTAACATCTCTCTCTCGAACAGTGGATGATATATAGAAGAACAGAGGATTGGCTAAGAGTCTCTCAGTGACTAAAGACTCTATAAGCAAGAGAGTTGATGCTGTTGAGACACTTGTATCGAGAAAAATAGATGTACTTCAAATCTCTCTAACCTCTGCTGTTGAAGACGTATCCACTTCTGTCAAGATTTTTTCAACCGATGTTAAGAGATTATCTGTCAGAATGGAGGCGTTTGAAAAAAAGGAGGAATAGATCATCAGATCAGCAATTCAATGGAGATCAGCTCAATAGATTTGATACAATGTAGCTACAGATTATTTCATTCAGATTATTTCATTCTTTTATTGTACGAATCTGTACACAACAGTTGATTATTTTATCTACAACGAACTTGAAGATCATATAAGCTTCATTGATCAGTTATTAGTTGCTTAGTTTTGTCAAACACCAAAAAGGAGGAAATTGTTGGAAACTTAATTTTGGATGTTTGACAAACCGATTATTTATTGGAACTAACTGATCAGATATTCAATCTATACAGCTTGCCCAACTGAAGAGTATCGCGCATATTATCTAAGGCAACCGAACCCAGCTGAACTGAACTTTCGAAGATAACCAACTGATCAGTTGGAAACTGATCAGTTCTCAAAGACAGCTGACTGATCAGTTGGAAACCGATCAGTTGATATATTATACCGTATGCTTTCTTCAACTGAACATGTCTCAGGAAAGAACGATCAACCGACAAAGAGACATAGAAGATTGCACCGCCGCACTTAAATCAATACAGCTTAGAACAATGCATTTCGGCGAAAGCAGTTAAGAGGCCGCATCACAATAAAGAAAGGAAACAAGATCCAAGGAATAATCAAGTAAAAATCAAAGGATACAAAGATTCAAATTCATCTCAAGTTACCGTTGGAAAGGAAGCATATAAATAAGTGAACATAGCAGCTGAGAAAAATAACAGTCAACGCATTATTGAAGCTTGCTGTTACGCTGCCAAAATCACAATTCACAGCTCACGTATATCAGACATATCAGTAGCATCTAAAGCTACACTTTGAGCGTGTTAGCACTTTGTAATTCATTCAAGAAAATATCAGTTGTGCTAAGATCAGTCACGAACTGATAAAAGCTGTTGTATGCTAAGAGTTTCAGTTTTGACAGTGTTAAGTCCAAACTGAAGTGGGTCAGTACAAGTCTTGTATTCGATCAAAGTCTTTTAGTGGAAATCCTATCCTTGAGATAGAAGGGGTGACGTAGGAGTGATTGAAATCTCCGAACATCCAGAAACAATCCTTGCGCACTTTATTTCAGTTTTGTATCTATCTTTCAGTCAGTTATTTTCCGCAACTACTCTTAGTTTAACTGATTGTCATTGACCAACAAGATTTCGAGAATCAGTTTGTCACCAAACTGAATTCAAAATTCGAAAAGATTCATTTTAATTGTCAGTGTTTATTCAACTTTATTTAATATATTAGAACCATTTTATTAAGTGGATTTTAATCATGCTCATTTATTTCAACTTTATTTAAATACCAAGAGTGAATCCTTTCATCTCGACTATTTAATTTAAACATATAAAAATCATCATCTAAGGATAAAATAATTAAAAAAACAAAAACAAAAATATATTATAGTGGACTTGTAATTACCTTAGTTTCCATGTGGATACGACATTCGAACTTACTGAATTATACTACTTGTGGACAACCTGCTCTTGAGAGTGCAACAATCAAAGTTGTGGCAATCCACTTGGTTGGTCATATTAGACAGCTGATGTAAATGTGGTCTTGGTTTCCACTACAACTCCCCCTAGCATAGACCAATCTTTGCCTAGAAAGTTCTTCCCTTCGTTGAGATTGTGTGTATATGTCTTCATGAGAAGGGAATGGTGAAGTCAGATGGTGAGTATCACCTGCCTTACAACTCCCCGAACCTTGTCCCTCCATCTTTGATATAATTGCTCCCTTGACTAGTATTGACAGATTAGGTTGTTTGGCTCACCGTAGCCTTCACATATGCCATAAAACCACTAGCGCTGTGGGGACCCGGGCTCTAACTCGATTCTTTTTGGGATTAATTGGATCTTTGCTAGAAAATGTGGGTCAAAATTTTGCTTTTAACATACTACACATACATAATATTTATTCCATTTCATTAAAAGCAAATACATGTCTTGTTTCATTTATACAATTAAACTAGTGTTTAAAAGTGTTAATACATGTCTAATACAACAACTAGTTCTTCTGCTATGCCCGTAATCACCACGCTATCAACTCTCAATCATCCTCGTCACGACCCTGATCCTGTCCCACCTGTGATCATGCACACATACAGACACAACCACAGCCGGATACTCCGGTGAGAATAAATCCCAGTATAAAACAATGTATACATGCATATACACCATATAAATCATGAACACGCTATCATGAATGTAAACAATAGGAATATATTCCATAGTCTATGAAACACAACTAATCTAAATCAGGCAACGTAAATCAAATTCATATCTTTGACTCGACTCAAAGTCTAGGGATCCCGGTGTGAATAAGACGTAACAAGTCTCCCACCTACTCTCCCAATCGGGATGGAGGTACGTCTTATTCCCAGACTTCGGTCCTCTGTATCGAATGTCTACAATAGGAGTGAATCTTCTCCTACGCCCATCGACACAACCGAACATCCGGCTTGGCTAATCTACCAAGGACTCTCCTATCTCAATGCTTTAAGATAAATCAATAAATAAAGCATAACAAGGTAATAATCATCTAGTATGTGATTTAGGGAAACTCAAGTCGAATCTCGCTTGAGTTGTATCTTCCCGAATCAACATTGAATTATACCTTTCGTTGCACAGTCTTTGTCGTAGTCGAAGTCTCGATGTCGAATCTGTCAATATCAACTCTGAAATGATACATTCAAGATGCATTCTATCAATCTCTAACTCAAATCAACACATATACGAATCAATAATCAATCTCGATACGATTCGACGGCATAACGGCGTAATCTTGCGATACCGATCAACTCAAACAACATTAATCAATGACAATAAATCACATATCCATTTGAATACAATCTCAACAAGTCATACTCCTCAACAACATAATTTACCATGCTGATATTTGCATACTCTTTACTCAATACCTGCTGGAATTTCACAATAATCTCATATCCTATCCGTTTTTCAATCCGGTAGCACATACATGTGTTCCATCATCACAACAACATCTACTATCAAGCATATATGAATTTCTTCAACACACGAATATCAAAACATGCTGGAAAACATTAAAACATATACCCTTTCGAAGCCCTTGTCAAGAGGAGCAAGAATCTACGCTCGGATTCACTTTCGGTTGGTTGGATCTTGCAAAACCAACAATTTAAGCTAGGAAGAAACCTTGCACCTTTTCTGGAATTGCTCTCGGTTCTTCTGCTGGAATAGTGAGGAAATGAAGACACATACATGTTAAATGCATGGCAAGGACACATGTTTTATTTTTCACTCAACACGTCGCACCGCGGGTGCGGTAGCTTTTCACCGCGGGTGCGCTCAGCTCACGGCATCCCCATCTAAAAATTCTGAAACAGCGAACGCGGGTGCGGTCCCTTTTTCACAGCGGGTGCGCTAAGGCTACGACAATCCTTCAACATTTCAAAATCAACGACCGCGGGTGCGGTTTGTCTTGGACCGCGGGTGCGGTGACCCTACTTTAATTCTTCACGTTTCATGAGTTACAACCGCGGGTGCGGTATGTCTTTGACCGCGAGTGCGGTCTCTCTTGTATTCAAAACTCTACTTTCTGCCCTTACACCGCGGGTGCGGTAGAAACTGGGGCGCGGGGGCGGTGTCCTTTCATGCAAACTTCATAATCTCATCTTATCAACCTACAATTCTTGGGCATTACAAGCGCAAGTAACTTTAATGCTTCCTCCACATCTTTTGAGCTATCCTTGATTTGAGGATCTTGAGATTTATAAGTCTTGTGGGGTAGAAGCTGGCCATGGAATTGGCCTTTCAGTTGGTCAATCATATCTTGCACAGAGATTTCCTGTGCATTTTCTTCAAACCTTTTTCATGTTTTGGATGAGCTTCAACTCCCTTATTCTTTTCTGATGTATCTCTTCTTTTCGCCATATTTGTGGTCTCGGGTTCCATATGTTGTTCCAAAATATTTTTGCACAATATTTTCTGGATTGCGGGCATGCTAGGTGTAACATGCACCAATTTGTGTGAAAACGATAAAAATATAACTTCTAAAAATACAATGGTTGTAGATACTAAATTTGACTGTCCGTTATTTTTTCATAAACAAATACAATGCCATAAATAAATAAAACTAAAAAAAACTATCGAAAATTGAGAGATAAACTCCTAACATAATTTATTTTTCAATAAAATGTATGAATTTACAAAATATTTACATATAATGAAATAACGTTGCTGAAATTTGAAAGAAAAATGACTTGAACTACTGAAATGTGGAATGAAAACTATAAAAAAATCTTGATTAAACTATGAAATTTCTGGAAAGAGTTTTTTAGCATTTGTGCTAGAGATGTCTGTGTTCTGCTGATGCCCTTCTTTTCTTCAGAATACTGGGCAGTTTTTCCATTTTTTTCACTCATCACGATCTCCCCCATGTTTTTCTCATGATCTTCTACTCTTTAAGTGCTCCATGAGCTATCCAAATCAATTTGAATTGATATACTCCACTTAACATGCCAATTTATTTAAATTATTGGATTGAGACAATTAAATTAGACTTTCTTATCTGACCCTCCTCCTCCTCCCTTCTTCTTCATGGGCTTGATTAAATCTCGGGCTTGTTCAAATTTAGCCCAAACACCTAAATTATATAACACTAAAATTTGGACAATTTATTAAAATTGTTTTTTTTCTATTTGAGTTCTTTATATAGTCAAAATTTGAAATTTGTCTTGAAAGTCAGTCTTTTTTTTAAACTTTTAATTCTAACTTACCAGAAAGAAGATGTAACATCAGGTACACCTGCAATGTACAATGTCAATTGTCACATAAAAAATACTCAATATCATGTCAATAATATTCGATGTTATATCTATATTTCAATGAAATAGAACTACATAAGACCAACTTATAAAATAAACACCAAATTTAACCACGTGATTCATGAAAGACCTAAACAAAAAACATACATCAACTTCCTTCATGAATTTTGCTATTTTCCATTGAATTTACTCCAAAATGAAAACACCGGCAATCATGAAGGGTAGTTAGACATTTATTAAAAATAAATATATATTACATTGTAATTTATTTAAAATATTGTATTTTTTACATATATATGCATAATATAAGTACTCATGCGTCCGTCGTGGTATTTTAACTAATATTTTCTTAACGACCCATTTAAACAAACACATGCAATTAATAATAAATTTATATATATATTATACTACTAGTTTTTTGTTGATGATTAATTTTACAGTTTAGTTAATTTTTTATAATACAGCGAACAAGTATATTGAAAATATTTCTGATTATTTTGTTATAATTTATAATTATTGTTTACATAATATGTGATATTTGATCTTGTTAAAATTAGAATAACGATGGATGATATTTGATCTTGTTAAAATTAGAATAACGATGGAGTAGGTCTCTTGTGAGACGATCTCACGAATATTTATCTGTGAGACGGGTCAACCCTACCGATATTCACAATAAAAAGTAATACTTTTAGCATAAAAAATTAATACTTTTTCATGGATGACCCAAATAAGAGATCTGTCTCACACCCGTGAGACCGTCCCCCACACAAGTTTTTTCCATAGCGATGATGCAAATATGTAATACATATTGGTAATTTCAATAGTTAATATTTAAATTTTAAAATTTGGAAAAGTTAATGAGATGTGATAGTTATGGGTAAGCTATGAATTTACAAAATAGGTTTTTATAGTACTTTTAATTTGGAAAATTACAATTTTTGATAATGTTTATTTGGCTCTTTGATATTTTGATTATCTATGTTATCAAATTTTAATTAAATTCTCTATTTTTGTAAGTTTAGTCATATTTCTGACATAACACTGACATGTTTAGTATGACGTCGATATTTCTTTAAAAAAAGAGCGAAACTACCAAAAATTAAAATAATATAAGATTAAGACTAAAATTCAATAATATAAAAAACATGACAGACACACATTACCAAAATTGAAATTTTTTTTTCATTAAATGAATAAGATACTTTTCTATTTTGATAGATATATTTTTTGTAAAATTTGACTGGGGTCCCAAAGTCAAACCACTAAAATAGCATCATTTTTTTATACGGTGTGTACGTGTATATATTATATTTATATGTTATATACTAGTGTCCCGATGCAAGCTATGTGTGCTTATACCATTGACATTATTAAAATTGATTTTTATATTTTTTTTTATTATGAATGATATCTAAAAATTTGACTGAAAATATGATGTAATTAGATAAAAATAAATAAATCTTTTATAAATTTAATAGATGTTTTAAGGTAGATAAGATATGTTACACAAAATAAATCAAAATTAGTTAGTCCAAAATCTCGTGTTTTATAATATAAAATAGATAAAAACATACATAACATATATATTTGATGCATGTATGCATAGAGAGAGTGACGGTCGGTCGTTAGATTTTAGACTTTAATCTTATAATTAATTAAGCAAGTCATTCGTTTATTATATGGTCATTGACTTAACTACCCCAAGTAGATGCTTGTAGCTAGAAGAAATTTACAAGACCTATAATTTATACATTTCGTAATTGTTCTTAGTTTATTTAAGAGCTACGATGCGACGAGAAAAATTAAGATTTTCAAATATCGAACGATGATCAGGCTACTCCATCCATGGTTAATTATCAAACAACAAATAATTTTATGGAAATTAAATTTTTTTGGTTTACTAACTAGTCAAATTTTGAGTTTTGTTTCATTAAGTTTTTAACATTTGATTTTGATAAACTAACTTTTAATTTTACTATTTTGGTTCAATCGTTGATGTGACATCAAAAAAGTTAACAAATTTTTATGTCAAGTCAGCATTTTGCAGTGTCACATCAGCACTCCAAAAAAATATGTTTGAAAGCAAAAGATAAAAATAAAATCAAATCAGAGTTAGTTCACCAAAGCCAAACATTGAAAACTCATCAGACCACATGTTGCAACTTTTGCTTGCCGCAAGTATACGATATCAAGTTTTAGTGTATAAATGAGCAATGATATCGTTCACACATGGAGGTATAATTAAATTTATATTGAGTACCGTAATTAAAATAGTCAAATTTTATTTAGAAAATTTAATATGGATCTCAATTATTAACGAATTAAGGAGGACGAAGTTAAGCACTTTGATGAATAAATTTAGTTGAAAATGAATCTAGAGATACGGTTTCACTTGATCTCCACTATATTAAATTATTAATTCCATTGCACTATTAAAACCAAGTCGTTTATTATTCAAGACGCTAAATCCTTCTACCCCCTCTCCCGAATGATTAATAGATATGTATTATTTAATAACGATTTTTAATATCCCTGTCCAAAATCTAGTACCAAACAATAGATGCAAACGATGTTCTTACCAATGTTTAAATGGGGTTAAACGTCTTACAAACAATATAAGCACCCAAAGATGTGTTTCTTACGATCTTAATTTCAATCCCCTCTCTCGAGTGATGGATATTAAAAATTTGTTCAATTAAATTTTGGTCAGTAATTTCAAAGCGTTAGTAGCAGGCAACCACAAATAAACGACATATGTATCAATCATTGAAAACATAATATCGACGAAGATACACGATCTCTAGAAAATAGAATTAGTTCATAACAAAATACGATGCAAAATTAAACATATAGTTCACCAATAAACTATTAAAACAAATAAGCGAATGAAGAGAAGAAGAAAAGAAAGAAGTCGAGTTGCTTCTCCGTCAACTAAATATACAT
Source organism: Primulina huaijiensis (assembly GCF_012295235.1). Taxonomy (NCBI): domain Eukaryota; kingdom Viridiplantae; phylum Streptophyta; class Magnoliopsida; order Lamiales; family Gesneriaceae; genus Primulina; species Primulina huaijiensis. Next base: position 9,611,178 of record NC_133323.1, on the reverse strand, counting down.
TCTTCTATCTTCGATCTTCGTTCCTTGTCATCCAGCTCCATCTCTCGCGTTTCTCTTTCAGACTTTGTGCATACGAATCTGTCGATCTTTTCAAAATCCTAGGTTTACAGCTTTTTATATCAGCAAAAAGAAAATCCTCCATCTGCTATATGTCACGTCGCGCGGCTGCGAGATGATCTCTGTCTTGGCAATTTGGCTCTTTCTGCGCACGTGGATTTTGCGCGGTTGCGCGGGATCCATAGCCTTGATTTCCTTTTTTTTCTTGCACGCAGCTGCGCGTGATTTTGCGTGTCTCAAAGGCTTAATTTCATGTCTTCCGTGCTACTTCGCACCCATAGCACGCGACTGCACATATGCTTCTGCTTCACTCTCTAGTTCACTTCTCCAAGCTCCAATTGTCTTCCTTTCCACATCCAATTGGCCTTGATATGCATGTATTACCTAGTTTCTTGCAACGACACTAGAACAACAAAAAACGCGTAATTCCGCTCGACAACTAACATAATTCAGAAAAAAAAAAACTTACAGTATGCATTGTCTCTCACCAAAACCTTGTAGTTATCATGCTTCACGATCAAATTGTGCAATTTCAGTACATACCTTATTTGTAATCTCATAAACTAATTAACATGTAGAGATCGACATGTCTAACCGCTTTTATTTTATTGTTGGCCTAGTCAATAAGGTCGTATAATGATCTTGAACCTCTTCATTCCAAAATTTTTCGATGTCATAAATATTAGAAGATGAGGCACATCCCTTCATCTTCTTTTTAGAGGCATGATTAACAATTCAACATAATAATCCTCCAATGCCAATGCAATTTCAACCGCCAATCACTTTTGAACTCAATGCCTTCAATAAACAAGCCAACTCAAATATTCACCATCCAAGGAATCCACAATTCTATCAAGTTGATATAATCAAGCCTAAAATTATATACTCCTTTTCTAGCATAGGCTATAGTTCAGGGATACAAAGATTCACACATAAATTTAGAGGATGTACAGACAATGACCGAAGATCTCCTGAATTCAAAATCTTTTTCAAGAAATATAGATGCTTGTGATGGTGACTTGGTTGAAACTGGTTCGCCGAAACCCTTGGTCAATGTTGGTCGGTGGTCTGCAGACGGTGGTCGGAAAAAATCTATTGGGGCTGAGCAGAAAGAACTGTTGTTGTGCTATGGTAAAGAGAGAGGGATATGTTGTGTGGCAGAGATAGGGAACAAGGTGGTCAGAGACAAAGAGTTGGACTATTGGAGATAGAGAAGTGGGAGGTTGCTAGATTCTAGGGTTCAAAATTCAGCAATATAAATCGTATGTGCACTTTCAAAGGATTGCGCGTGGTTACATGTTAGAATCGCTCAGCCGCGTGCTTGCTTCTGGTCTGTGTCAATTTCAATGCCATCATGTATGAGTGCACGCTAATTTTGTGCAGCCACACACATATCCCTGCTTCTCGTGTAAATCTAGTGCACACACGGTTGCGTGTTGATATTGCGCAGGCGCAGGGCTGCCTTTGCTTTCAGGGGAACCAAGACTCTTCGGTAGTCACGCACTGAGATCGCGCAGGGGCGTGAAGTCTTCAGACTCTTAAACCGAATTTTTTTCGCCACACCTGCATCATAAAACTCAATATCAGTAAATCGATCACAAAGTGCCTCATACTAAAAAAATTAATGAATAAAAAGTAATAAATTTGATAAAATTAAATTATTAAAATTTAGATTGCCTCCCAAAAAATGCTTAGTTGATAGTTGTCATCTTGTCTGTCAATGGATTCAATTTGGTTCGCAAAATGGAGCGTTGTGTACGTTCCATGCTTCGCTCCCATGATAGTTCTTGACTCTTTGATCATTGAATTTGAAATGCACTTTAGCTCAATTGCACCAAAGGATGCACTTTCTTTACCATGAACAGTCTTGACCATCTGGACTTCAACTTATTAGAAAACAGTCGCAGTCTATAATTAAACAACAATACATGATGTCCAGGTTCGAACTCTCTTCGCAAAATATGCTTATCATTCCACTTCTTTGTATGTTCCTTGTAAATTTTGGCTTTTTCATACTCATCATTTCTAAATTCTTTAATCTGACTTTGTTCCAGTTGCCTTTGTTCCCCTGAATCTTTCATATCAAAGTTGAGTTACTTAATAACCCAAAACGCTTTATGCTCCAGTTCCATGGGTAGGTGACATGATTTTTCAAAAACAACATATAATGGGACATCCTAATAGGTGTCTTGAAAGTAGTCTTATAGGCCAAAAGTTCATCATCCAATTTAATTACATAATCCTTCCGATTAGTTTTTACAGTTTTCTCAAAAAATTTTCTGACTTTTTGGTTGGATATTTCTTGTTGACCATTTGATTGTGGATGATAGACTGGTGTTACCTTGTGCTTAACATTGTATTTAGCTAATTATTTGTTGAATATTTTATTGCAAAAATGTGTACCTTTGCCACTCAATATTTATCTCAGCGTTCCAAACTTTGTGAAGTTCTTATGCAAAAATTTCACTACAACACGAGCATCATTAGTACTAGTGGTAATTACTTCCACCCATTTTGACAAATAATACATAGCTAATAAAATATAAGATTGGTCAAAGGATGATGGGAATGATCACATAAAGTCAATTCCCTAGACATCAAAAAGCATTACCTCCAAATATTTGTAAGTGGTAACTCATTACGCCAAGAAATATTGTCTACCCTTTGGCATCTATCATATGATTTCACCAAGGTGTAAATATCTTTAAACAATTTAGGCTAATAAAAACCAGATTATTATATCTTGGCTGCTGTTCGTGATGCTACAAAATTCCCACCATATGGTGCAGAATGGCATTTGTCCAGCATCTCTCTCGCCTCTTCGTCTTCTACGCATCTTCTTATGATTTGATCAACACATCTCTTGAATTTAACATTTTCCCTTTGGTGATGGTTCAGATTCAGAAGCAAAAATCAAAAGACAAAAATTTAGCAATGTCTGCAAACCCTGATAGTTTTTAATTTACCTCGAAGAGTTTTGATCAGGAAAAGTCTCCTTGATGCATTCTTCTTTTCTCTAGTCTTCTAACTACAACATCGATAGATGCCCAGCCACTTGATTTTCACTTTTTTTTGTCTTTGACCTCGAAGTCAAACTCTTTTAACAACAATATCAACATTTGCTTTGCATCTTTCTTGCAAAACATGTAACGAGTTGCTGCATGGTCAGTATACACAATTACCTTATTGCCAATGAGAAACGATCTGAATTTTTAAAGTACAAACACCACTGCAAACACATCTTTTTCAGTATTAATTTAATTATGTTGTTCTGCATCCATAGTGCGACTCTCATAGTAAATTGCTCTGAACATATCTTCTCTTAGTTGTCCTAGTACAACACCAACTGCATAGTCACTAGAGTCTCATGACATCAATTCGAATGGCTCTTTCAGGTTAGGTACTATCATGATAGGTGCAATCACTAATGCTTCTTTGATTTTGTCAAATTCCTACAAGAAATCCTCATCAAATGTATTCATTGAGTCTTTTTCTAATAAATTGCACAAGAGTCTAGTAATTTTAGAGAAATTTTTAATAAATCTTCTATAAACCCTTCATGTCCTAGAAATTTTTTATTTCCTTTGCATTCTTCCGTGGTTGAAGCTTTTCAATAGCAACTACTTTGGCTCTATCAACTTCCATTCCCTTTTATGACACTTTATGATCGAGCACGATGCCTTTTTGAACCATAAAATGACATTTTTACCAATTGAGAACTAGTTTCTTATCTTGGCATCTCTGCAAAACAAGGGAAATGTTATGCAGACAACGATCAAATGATGATCCAAACACTGAGAAGTCATCCATGAAGACTTCCATGATTTCTTTCTACCATATCTACAAAGATAACGATCATACACCTCTGAAATTTAGCAGACGCATTGAAAAACCCAAAAGACATCCTCCTAAAAGAGAATGTACCATATGGACATATGAAAGTGTTTTTTCTTGATCCTATGAAGATATTGCAATATGATTGTAACATGAATAGTCATCTATAAAGCAATAATGATGATAGCATATAAGTCTATCAAGCATTTGATCGATAAAAAGAAGTGGAAAATGATCTTTTCTCATAGTATTATTGAACTTCCTATAGTCAATATATGCACGTCAACCAGTCACACACGAGTATAAATCAATTCATTCTTTTCATTTTTCACAACTCTTATTCCTCATTTCTCAGGCACTAATTGTATAGGCGAGACCAAAGAACTATCAGAAATATCATATATTAATGTTAATATCTCGGCTTTACTACTTCTTTCATCGCGTGGTTTAACCTCCTTTGATTATCAACGTAATGTGTATATGACTACTCCATTAAGATCTTATGCATGCATATTGTGGGACTAATTCTCTTAATATCACATATCGATCATCCTAAGGCAGTTTAAATTCTCTCAATACTCTCATCAACAAATCTTTTTCATCCAAAGTAAGAGAGTAAGAGATAATTATCAAATAAGTCGATTTTTGTCTAAAAATGCATAGCACAAGTCTCTAGGTAAATCTTTGAGTTCATGAATGACTTGTGAAGTCTAATTACTTGTCTCTTTCGGAAAATCTTCTCTTTGCACATCAACCACCTTTTCCTTGGGCAAACTGTTGAGAGCCATGATTTTCTATCTAAGTTGCCAATCATCATCATCTGAGTTCAGTGTCGAACCAACTAGACATCTTTCCAAAGGATCTTTACCCAAGGCTTTTTCTGCACAATCTAGAGATAGAAAAGTATCAATGATATCAATGCTATTACATGTACTTACCTCCTTGGAACATCTGATGGCATGGTATATGTTGAACATTACAGCCTTTTCAGCAACTCTCAAGGTGAGTTATCCTTTGTGTCAGTCGATTAATACTCTTCTAGTGGCTAGAAATAGTCTCCCAACGATTAAAGGTGCATCTTGATCTTCATCCATATCCAAAATGATGAAAGCTACAGGGAAGATGAATTTTTCAACCTTTACAAGTACGTCCTCAATTATCCCACGTGGATATGTAAGCGACCTATCTGCTAATTGCAAGATCACAGTGCTCGACTTCACTTCTCCAAGCTCCAGGGTCCTGTAAATAGAAAAAGACTTTAAATTATTGCTTGCACCTAAATCACATAAAGTCCTATTTACGTGAGAACCACCAATAACACAAAGGATAGTAAAGCTCCGTTGATCTTTCAATTTTCGCGGTAGCTACTTTTGGATAATGGCGATGCACTCTTCATTTAACTTTATATGCTCATATTCTTGAAGACTTCTTTTATTTGACATCACATTTTTGATGAATTTGGCGTAATTGGGCATTTTCTTCGAAGCGTTAGCAAATGGGATGTAGATGGGAATTTTCTTTAAGATTTAAAGGAACTTAGAAAATTTTTCATCGAATACTTTCTTCTTGAATTTTTGAGAATAGTGAAGATTAGACCTTAGTAAAGGTTGTTGTTCAAGGGCATCCCTTGTCTCTTCAATTTTTTTAAACTTCTAGTCACTTTCAAACAGTAATTTATCCTCCTTAACATTTTCATTTTCTCCAGTCATCACCTGCTGGAATCCAACTTCTTTGCCACTTCTCTTAATATCCTTGCATTGCTCCTTGAGATTCTCCTCAGTATTACTAGGAAATTGAACTCTATTTTGGTTTTTCAAAGCATTTTCAATCTGGCCTACCTACATCTCTATGGAATTCATTGTGGCACCATGTTACCCCTATGCATCTCAATGTTGTCAAGATGAGATTCAGTATTTCCCATCTTTCACTTGATTCTACCACAAATGTACCAACCAAGTCTTCAAATGATGGCTTACCCTCACCCTTTTGATTATTGAACCCGGGAGGAGGATTCAATACATTTTTGTTGTTTGCATAAGAGAAATTTTCATGGTTACACAAACTTGGATGATATTGATTAGAAACTGGGTTACCACGATAGCCTCCATACCCACGATTGTTATTGTTGATGTATTTGGCTTCTTCCATGCTAGGCTCTTCTTCAATGGAAACTTTAGCTACTTCAGAAGTAGAATGAGCTCCTTTGTTCATGGCTGCAATCTGTGTGGTTAGTGCGGACACTTTTGCGGTGAGCGATGTGATAGTATCCACCGCATAGACTCCAGCAGATCTCCTTGCTCCAGATCATTTAGAGGGCCACTGATAGATTTTGATGGTCATATGCTCAATCAAGTCAAAGGATTGGTCAGGAGATTTAGCAAAAATTGTGCCAACAGCAGCTGTATCAATTGTTGTTCGAGTTTGCCCATTTAAACCATTATGTAATAACTCAATTTTTACCCAATCTTCGAAACAATGGTTCAAAAATCTTCTAAGCAATTCTTTGTAACATTCCCAAGCTTCGTAAAGCTGCTCAAATTCATTCTACCTAAAGGTGTTGATCTCGATTTTCAGATGGGCGGACTTGGCAGGCGGAAAATATTTTTGAAAGAATTTTTTCGCTAGATCCTGCCACGTAGTTATGCTTCCCTGGGGCAACGATTGGAGCGACCCCTTGCCTGGCCCCTGATGTATAATGGAAAAAACTACAATCTTATAATATCATTAGAATCATAGTTAATCTTTACTGTGCCTGTGATCTCCAAGAATGTCCTTAAATGAAGGTGTGGATCTCCTGTAGTTGCTCCCCCAAACTGGTTATGTTGAATCATGTTGATCACTGCTGCCATAAGCTTGAAATTGTTGGTATTGATAGTTTCACGAGCTATGCCAGAATATTTTGTGTTGATAACTGGTCTAAATTGATATCTGATAGGTACTACAACACGGTGTAGATCCGCGTTATTTTCTCTATTTTCAGTCATTTCTTTCACTTCTCGAACTTTCATTCCTCGAAAATGGCTCCAAAAACTTGTTGCAATATTTTCTTACCACAAGTATGTGGTGTCAAATTTTAGTATATGAATAAGCTAGGATATAGTTCCCACATAGAGTGTATAATGAAATTTATACTAATTATTGTAATTAAAATAGTTGAACTTTATTTAAAATTCAATGCGGATCTCAATGATTAACGAATTAAAGAATACAAAGTCAAGCACACAGATGAATAAATTCATTAGAAAATGAATCTTGAGAATCGATTTCACTAGGTCTCCACTATATTTAATTGTTACTATTATTACACTATTAAAACCATGTCGTATTAACCAAGGACACTAAATCCTTCTATCATTTCCCTCGAGTGATGAATAAATATGCATTATTTACTACTGATTTTTAATATCCCTATTCAAAATCTAGTACCAAACTATAGATGCAAGTGATGTTCTTACCAAGGTTTAAATGGGGCTATACACCTTCCGAACAATACAAGCAACCAAAGATATGTTTCATACGATCTTAATTTCAATCCCTTCTCCGAGTAGTGAATAAAAATTATTTATTCAATCAAATTAAGGCCAATAATTCGCAAGTGTTGGAACATTTTTGTTTTGGTGTTAACAAATGATTTAAGGCAAAACTGATGTATTTAAATTGAACTAGACTATCTGAGTCATCCAAAACTAACGATGTCCACAAGCTAAACTGGTTTACCTAAACTTAACTACTCGGACCTAAACTCAATTATATCAAAGCAAGTTTTGACAAGTTATCAGTTTGGAGATCTTTATTCATTCTCAAGGATATCAGTTTAGCCCTTTAGTTTACACCAGATGGTTAAACTGATTATTGAATTAGTTTTTCCATACCTTGCGAACACAACTTAATACAACCAGACTACAATTTTGTATGGATGTCATAGAATGATAACTTGGACAAAACACTACAACAACTATTCAGTTTGGTATTGTTAAATTCAAACTCTACTGAGATTTTTCAAATTGCTTGTAAAGATCAAAAGCCTTCTAGTGCGAGCCTTCCCAAAAAGAAGAAGGGTGACGTAGGAGCTTCAGTTCTCCAAACATAAAAAAAAATGCATATATTTTACTTTCAATTTATCATTCATTTTACACAGCTAGACCATTACTTGAACTATTCTAATATGTCAGTTTGGCTTCTTTCCGCACATATTTTGTTAGCCAACTGATATTGAAAATCGAGAATACTAAGTTCACTTTCTAACAAACTGAATTATTAATGAAGAAAAAAATTTTAGGAAGTGTTTATTTAACCCCTCCGTCTAAATACTTCAACTGATCCTATTGGAAAGCGTTAATAACAGGAAACCACAAACAAACAACAAGAGATTAATTAATAAATGTATCCATAATTCAAAATATGGTCTCGACCAAGCTACGTCGATTTCTAGAAAATAGATTTAGGTCATATCAAAATACGATGCAAAATTAAACATGTTTTTCATAGATAAAATATTAAAACAAAGAACCTAATGAAGAGAATGAGAAAATAAATTAGTCAAGTCACGTCTTCGTCTCCGGAATATACGTTCTTCAAGCTTCATTCCTCGTTGTCTGGCTCCGTCTCCATCTCTTGTGTTTATCTCTTAGATTTCGTGTGTACTGTTCTGTCTATCTTATCAAAATCCTAGGTTTTCGGTCTTTTATATCAGCAAACGTCAAAGCACTACAAGAAAAAACATATTCAACAACACATCAAAGACAACGGTTTTGTAGAACCCGAAAAATCATATTATGTACAAGCCATGCATAATTGCTATTATTTAAATTAAAAATGATTTTTTTATACATATATGAAGTGTTTAAGTCACTTTAAAATTTGTGAAGTCATGATTAATTATTTCAATCACAGGAGTTTAGTTTTTATCTTTTCGGATAAATACGAGAGGCCGGACTGGAGTTGGAGAATTAAGATAAAAAAAAATTAATAAAAAGAAAATATTCCTAAATTTAATTTAAACCAAGGAATAATTTACTTTATTAATAAATAATGTTTTAAGATTTATTTGAATTAATTGGATATAAGTTATTAAATAAGTTCTTTTATGTTCAATAGTTAATTAAATCCTAAATTAAAATTTGTCACCAATTGGGATAAAATTTATCTAGGCCTAATATATTCAAGAAACTATAACCTAACATTTTTAATAATTATTTTAAGACCTAGCCATGTCATGCAAGAAAATAGTTACCCTAAATTAATTTATTAATTCACTAAAATACATAATAAGTGTTTAAAACTTTAAGGAGTTAAAATTGAATAACTAAGCAATATTTTACCTCCATTTTTTATAGCAAATTTTCGGCCATCACCCAACCAATCCTTACATGTTTGGCAACTCTCCATTCTTGTCACCTTTCCTTATCCTTTCTTGGTATCATAATTCCTTCATTTTAAATCACCAACAATTAATAATTAAGCACTTTTATTGCACCTAATTAAACCACTAAATTAGCCTACCTATTCCTTATTTTCGAGCAACAAGAATGGTAGAGAATCAATCCTTGTGCCATTTCATTCCTTAATTTGTAACCCTACCTTAATACATTTCTATACTCATTTATCAACCCTAGTAGCCTCCACCTTCATTCCCTAGCACTCCTTCACCCTCTCATTTGAAATTTCAGAAGAAAACTAGCAGCGAAAATCGTGAACCATCAACAAGAAAACAAGAGAGAAAAGAAACTCCGTCTCCGCCGTGTCGTGTTCGTCGTAGTGTTTGTTTTCTTCTTAAACAAATTTCAGGCATGTAGATATTGTTCTTTTCTCTTCAATCAAGTCATATATACATTTTTAAATCATATTATGTTCATGAAGCACGAAATCATCGAATTTGACAGCACATTTTTTTGAAAACCTGCACAGATTTTTCTCGGCTACTTCTTGTGCTTCACGGGTTTGATTGTTTTTGTGGTTACAGGAGGTTGGCTCGGTTCCAGGCATTCCAGGCTATATCTAGGCATGTACTAGAGTGTGTTAGGATCATGTTGGTCCATTAGTTCAAGCCCCTACATGCTGGACGAATATTTGACAACAACTTTCCCATAGTTGCAAGTTTGAGTCTCGATTTTTGGTGTTGGTTGGCTAAGTTGAAGGTTCGGATCATGGTTGGTCTAAGGCCTGCAACCATGGTTAGAACCCTTCCTTAGCATGTCTAGGACGTGACCACGATGACCTTTCAAGGCTTGGTTCATGGTCCCATCGATTTTTTTAAACAAAACATGCAAGTGCCCCTCGGTTTCATTTTTTTTCTGTTTTGGGTTGTGTGAGTTTTGGTCTTGGGGGTGTTGGGTGGATTGTGGTTGGCTTCTAGCCCATAGCCATGGTTCATATAACACTTCATCATTTCTAGATCGAGCCATGGTCGATCATATGACCACCGGAATGACACAAGACAACAAGCGATCCACACCATCGCATAGTACAGAATTTGTTTGGTGTTCTCGGTTTCAAGCTTCGGTTGTCCTAGGTGTTTGCTTGAGTTGTGGTTGGCCAAGTGTTCTTAGCCATGGTTCATGCCACCCCTTAGGATATTGGTAAGAGACTTTGGTCGGTGGTTCATGCCCCAATGGCCATTAGTTCTTAAACCAGGCAAAGGAAGCGCAGCTGCTGCCACTGTGTTATGGCAGCAACTTTGTCTTCGGTTCAGAGGTCATGTTCGAGTTCTTGGTTGGATTTTAGCCTATGGACTTGGACTGAACAGTACCGCAATGAGTTAGGAAGGTCATGTTTTTGGCCGTTCATGATTTGGTTAAGTTTAGAAGTCGTACGAGAATTTACGATGCAATGTGCCAAAGTGACTCTCGAAAGAGCGTTTCATGATTTTGGCCTCCATTCACATTTTTCGTGTATTACCGCCCTAGGGATATATTTTTCCATCATTTTAGGTGTATTTTAATGATGGCTAAATGATGGTTCAATGTTGGTTTGGGTTGATACGAAGCCATGGTTGGATACTAATTTTGTTGGGCGTAATTGTCTCGTTTTTGGTTCGGTTATGAAGTGTTGGTCAAGTTGAGTTTATTTTCATGTTTCTCATGTTAGAATTAGGTCGCAGCAAGCCTGGGAACGATCCAACTCATCCGGTAAAACAGGATCATAATTATATTACGTGCATAAAATATAAAATGTTTATTTTAGAGATATATGCGAAATGTCCTGTGTCCACCTTATGCTTATGGGATTGCTTCATCCGGTGACTTACGACCGGTTTACAATTATGTATGGGTACGGATATCCAGTCGAAGGACTGTGATGATCTCTACCGCTCAGTATACTGTGGTTTAGTCTGATCAGACGTTCATGTTATGTTATGGGCCACTTGCGTAGAAACATTATCTCTACAGAAAAATTACGATATGATATTTTATGACAGGGCTCTATCGAGCAAACCTTTTTCATACGATTTTCAGATATGCACGTATTTATACTTATCCATGATACGATTTTCGCCTTACGCTTTACGGTATGATATTTTTACGTTGCATGCGATTTTATGATATATTTACTTGTTATTCACGATATATGCATATTGAGTCTTTATATTCACTAGACTTGATTGTTGTAGGTATTGATGAGGTCGAAACTGAGGGCGGGGACCAGTGAGCTGCTTGGGTCGGCAGTAGTAGGAACCCGAGGACCTCATGTTTCAGTTTATTCACCTTTTTATGTTCAAACTCAGTTTTAATATGTGAAATGATTTCAAGTTGTTGTTTTGAAACACAATATTTACTTCCGCTATTATTTTAAAGTAAATCTATTTATCAGTTTATTTTATTAATGATGCATGTTATTTATTTAAAGAGAAAATTTTTAAATAATTCCGCAAAATTACGAGTACGAAATACGGGCCTCTACAGGTTTTTATTAAAACAGTTGTCTTTTTACTTTTAACAACGGTTTTTACAAAAACCGTTGTCGTAGCCTAAAAAAATCCGCTCATAGACAACAGTTCCTTTAAAACCGTTGCCTTTGATATATCTACGACAACGGTTTTTAACAACCGTTGTCTATGAGCGTTTTTTTTGGGCTACGACAACGGTTTTTAAAAACCGTTGTCTATGAGCTTTTTTTTTAGGCTACGACAACGGTTTTTAAACCGTTATCTATTAGCATTTTTCTTAAAGCTACGACAATGGTTTTTAACAAACCGTTGTCTTTCAACTGGTTTTTTATAAATTTGTTGTCAATATTAAATTTTGCGACGGTTTTAAGCAAAATCTGTCGCTAAAATTAGCGACGGTTTTACTACACCTTCGCTAATTTAAAACTTGCGACGGTTCACGTATAACCATCGCTAGCCGATTTAATAGTAGCAACAGTTTAGCCAGAACCGTCGCTATGTTTAGCGACGGTTATCTAATAACCGTCGCTAAATATAGCGACACTTCTTGTCAAAGCGTCGCTATTTTTAAATCGGCGACAGTTAGAAAAATAACCGTCGCTAATAGCAACGGTTGAAGCAAAAACCGTCGCAAAATGTCTATAAATATCCCCATGTCCATTTTCTACCACACCACTTCACAACACTTAAAATTTTTCTCCTTTACACAATTTTCGTTTCGAATTAAGATAAATTTTTTCTCTTGAAATTTTAATAATAAATTTTTAAAATCAAGAATATAGTTAGCATAGTACGATTGTGAGTTTTTTTTATATTTATTAAAATATTAAAAGCGATTTTTTTTATTTTACTGAAAAATTAGCGACGGAAACCATCCCAAACCGTCGCTAAAATTAGCGACGATGTTTATAAAAAACCGTCGCTACTTGTAGGGACGGTTTAGTAAACCGTCGCTATTTAGCGACAGTTTAACATTAACACCGTCGCTACTTTTAGCGACAGTTTGGATGATTTCCGTCGCTAAAAACCGTCGCAAAATGTAGCTACCGCAGCGAATGCTTTAACCACATGGCTTTTAACAACGGTTTTACCTATCTACGACAACGTTTTTTCACCGTCGTCTTTAGACGTCTACGACAACGGTTTTTCACCGTTGTTTTTTAGCACACCCTTCGTTGTTTTTTAGCACACCCTTTAACCACTGGCTTTTAACAACGGTTTCCCGGTAATATCGCGCGGATACGCACTGATTTATATTCTAGAATTCTAGTTCGTCATGTGTGCACGGGTGTGTGGTGATTTTGCACGGCTGCGCGGAGTCCACTACCTTGATTCCCTTTTTGTTGTCTTGTGCGCAACCGTGAGCTGATTTAGCTCAAGTCGCTCTGTCTAAAGGGCTTAATTTCACGTATTTCGTGCGGCTGCGCGCCCATGTCGCGTTACTGCCCATATGCTTATGCTTCACCCTCTTGTTCACTTCTTCGAGCTCCAATTTTCTTTCTTTTCACTTGCACTTCCACTTCCACTTGGCCCCGATATATATGTATTACTTATTTTCCTGTGATAACACTAAAATAACCAAAAATAAGTAATTCCGCTCGAAAACTAACATAATTCATACCAAGTCATAGAATAATTTAAGTGCAAAATTTTCACTCATCACCATAACACAAAATAAAAAAACTATCGGACCAAAATTTGTTATTTTATCTAAAATTTATCTAGGAAATATACCGTGTTAGAGGGCATGGTCATTGTATTGCCTGGGTTTTTTTTTTAAAATAATTTAAATTTAAAAATTTTGTTCAAAAATAATTTTAAAATTTTTTTTTCAAAACTACTGCAATCCGTGCTTGGCAAGCACCGTCTGCGCTTACCAAGCGCGGACACTGCTCCACGTGAGCACTAAGCGCGGACTCAATATTTTATATAATTTTTTTTTTAGATTTTTTCGATTTTTATTGTCCGTTCATTTAGTTCACTCATTTCGTTCTCTTTATTGCGTACGTTCGATGCCTGACAATTTCACGTGAAAGCTGAGACTCTGAAAAATCAGGTGAAGACCAATAATTCAAATATGAATATTCTTCACATTTCTTCTCCTATATAATTGTTGAAAAATTCAACGAATGAGTTATCAACTTTCTCTTAAAATTTCTCTCAATTTTCATTGGCAAAATGTCTAACATCGACGTACTCTTATATTTTGGTGGTCATGTAGTTAGCGATAATGGATCGATTGAATATAGCATTTCATTTGTTAGACCGATACGAGTATGGTCATGTAGTTAGCGATAATGGATCGATTGAATATAGCATTTCATTTGTTAGACCGATACGAGTATTACGATCTATTAATTTGATGGAGTTAGTTGAAGTTGTGCATAAAATGTTAGCAATCGATCCAGCGAATTTGTGACGTCCGAAAAACCAACCTACGTAAACCACATGCATGCAAAATTGTTTTAATTGCTTAATCGTTTTATTTAATTGTTTTTAAATGTTTGCATGATATTTATTATATGATTAAATATATAATTGCATGATTAAATGATTATATGACATGTTTTCATGAATTTAAGGATTACCCGAATATTCGATAATAGGCAGGGAAAAGGAGACCGAGGACGACCAAGACAAGAATATGTATTTTTATTTAAATAATTGCAAGGCTTCCTAATATGATTTAAAAATGATTTAATTTTTCTAAAAATATTAGAGTTCGAATTATTTTACGAGACGAGCTCGATTTTTCCCGGGAAGCCGGTTTTGGGCAAACAAGGAGTTTTAAAATATCAAAAATATTATTTTATGGAAACTAATTTTATGAATTTTTATGTTTTATTTAATTAAATGTTATTGAGCCCAATTTAATTAAATTAAGTAGGCCCAATTACCCTTAAGATTTCAAACCCAAAATCTAAAGCCCATTAATATGTAATTACCTTTATAAATAAGTAAACCTAAGTCTTTTAATCTCACAAATCATCACAAAACAGCCGTGAATCCCCTTTGCACACACAATTCAGATTTTCGAAATTTAGGAAGAAAAGAAAAGCTTGTGTTCTTCGCCGTCCGGTCGTCCAACGTCGCACCCTCGCCGAAGATCGAATAATCGAGCGTTATAAACACAAAGGCACGTTTCCTAACCCTTTTCAAACATCATACAAATCAAAATATGCTTGATTTAATTGTTTATGCATGAAAAATATGTGGGTTCAATTATTTTACGGTAAGTTGCTTATTTTCAAAGATTTAACGATTTCACGATTATTTTGAAAACGTTTTGAATTCAAAGAGTACGGTGCCAAACCATGATAAAAATATGAATATATTAGGGACAAAACATGATAAATTAATAAGAGAAAAAGCTGGAACCGTAGGAATTATTTCAAGAATAGCCGTGAGTTTTGTTGAGGCTTGTATGCTTGTTGTGGATCAAAGGGTACGATCACTATGCATGGGGCCTTAGGGTTCCACCAGGTCTCGAGGGGGGCTCGTGCTGGACTTGGATCAGGGTCAGGAATGGTCATAGCATGGCTAGGACCCCTGGTGCGAAGCTTTGGAGGAGTCTCATGCATGAGGGACTCCTCGCGCGAGCTTTGGCAAGGGACAGCAGCCAAGGGGGCATGCTGCTGGGTCTGGGGACGAGCTAGGTGGTCCATCAGAGTCCTAGGAGGATGGTTAGGGGTCGGGCCAAAGTGGAAACCGTGAGAGTAAGCTTGGAAACGCACAGCTAGTGTCTTCGAGAAAGAAGAGTGGCTTGTGGCTGGGCTGGGCGCCACCCAGGCTGGTTCGTCAGGGTCCTATGGTTATGGGTAGGGGTCGGGCCATGGGTTGGTGCAAGTGGGTGCGCTGTGGCTGGAGCGAAACGTGGGAAGCGTGAGTTTGTAGCAGCAAGGTGACGCGCGCAGCTTCTGTTGGTTTCAGGGGTTCGCAGCTTGGGTTCCAGGGGCTGGACTTGTCTGGGTTTAGTCTGGGCATGGTCTAGGGTCGGTTAGGGTGTGCTGGGCTTGGTGGTGGTTCGGCTGGAAGAGTCCTAGTGGGCTAGGAGTCTTGGTGTAGGCAAGGAGTCACGCACAGATTCTGTGGCTCGGTTCCAGGGGCTTTAGCACGGGCCAGGGTCTGGTTCTAGGAGTTGAGCTTGGTCAGGAGGGTGCCTAGGAGGGTTAGCTAGGGTTTGGCTCAAGGTGGCTTGGGCGCGGCTCGAGTGAATTGGGAGATGGCTCGGTGGTTTTTATTAGGTGTCAATATTTCGAATTTTAGAATAAAAATTGAATCCATGGGTCCACGGGTGTGGCTCATGACTTTGATGGGTAGAATAAATAATAAAAAGGCTATGTTTAAAATTTTGGATCAAAATAATGAGTTTTGGATTTATCCGAGATTTTATCGCCGCACGAAACGCTAATTAAAGAATTAATCAAAAAGCCTAGTTTTAAGCTTCATAAAATTATGAAAAATTATATTTAAGCTTAAATAATTATTTGGAATAATTCCATGTCATTAAAAGTGAGAAAAAGATAAATTCAAGAATTTTTACGTCTAGGGGCAAAACTGTCTTTTTACACTTAGAAAAATACGAAAACGCTTGGCAGCGTCCCGAAGGATCATAACGCATGTTAAATGATATTTTATGATTTGAAATGATGATTTTGATGATAAAAATGTATTTTTACGATTTATGGTAAAGCTGTGTAATTTATACTCTTTAAAATGCTATTTTTGAAAAGCTGTGTTATTTTATGATTTTTAAAGAGAAAGAAAAATATTTTGAGGGATGTGAATTGACTGTGACAAATGATATGATATATGATATGATTTTTTGGAGATGACGTTCGGGCCAAGGCTCCAGAGGGAATCCATATTCGGGCCAAGGCCCCCGAGGGACCCCGTCTATGGGAAAAGGCTCCTGAGGGATCCCGACGATCGTATTTTCATGGTGGAGCCTAGTCACTTTCAAGGATCAAACTTCACCCAAAATGATATATGATTGAGAGCTTATGATAAAAATGATTTTATGATATATATTTATGATGATGATTAAAGCTATTTTTAAAAAGATTTATTTATGCTTAAAGTTATTTTAAAATTATTTTATGATTTATGATTTAATTATGCTTAAATGATTTTTAAAATAATTTTAAATGGTTTATTTATTTTCAAAAGCTATTTTAAATACAATTATGATCTTTAAATGCATGTGAGTGTATATATATTATTTTCTATTTATGTTTAGAGCGTGCTGAGTCTTTAGACTCACTAGGTTTGTATGATGCAGGATTTGGTGATTTTGAAGGCGGTGACAATTGAGTCGATCGAGTGCAGCAGTACACACTCGAGGGCCTTTATGTTTCCGCACTAGCTAGATAGATTTAGAATTTAAAGATTTACGTTAAGGATTTTATTTAGAGATATTTTTTTGCTTATTTTTTATTGTTAGCCGATCTTTTTAAAGGTCAATTTAGGAATTTTTGGTTAGTCGATGCTTTAGGATTTTATTTCATGCACTTGAGATATTAATTGTTAAATTATTATGATCCATGGTTATGTTGAATTATTTTATTTAGAATTTATGATTTAAGATTAGAAAAAAAAATCGAGGTCGTTTCAGAATTTTTCTCTGAAGATGTCAACAAAAATATTAGTCTAGCTAACTCTCCTTGATAGTCAGGGAACATTATTCCTCCAATAATCATTAACGCAACACAACGAGTAAATTTCACATCTACTTCTGAAGTTTCATCATTAACAAGGCTAGATATACAATGATCGTGTAGTGCAGTCATAGAAAGATGACCACCTTTCAAATATTTTGATGCTGGCAAAAATCCAAACATATGTGTCGCCATTCCTCAACTTTATGTGACACATCTACTTCAGTTACTGTTTCACCATCAATTGTTAGACCCCAAATTATTGAAACATCTTGTAATGTCACTGTTGCTTCACCACATGTAAAATGAAACGTGTGTATCTCGCGTCGCCAACGTTCAACAAGCGCGGTAATCAAATGATTATCAATTACTTGTGAGCCACATTCTAAACTTCATAAAAATCCATATGATTTAAATATGCCAGTACACGCCTGTGTAAGTAATTATCAGTATATAACTTCCAAATCAAATTGTCTGACCTTTTCACTTTGACAATATCATCAACGGTTAACGAAGACACTCTTGATGACATATGTGTCGCTTGTAAATAGAGGACACTGGGATCTTCTGGATTTCGAATATCTTCCATTCTAAACTATGTTGTAGATCTTCTCAACTTCGTAAAAAAAAAATTCGATGAGGAAATGAGAAACTGATAAATGCGAGAATGAGAGGGCAAAGATTAGAGGAGGAAAGAAGAGGAGGAGGAGGAGGAAAGATGAAGAATCGAGTATAGATAAGGATTGGACGAATGGAATTGCGGAACGTGGCACGTGGAGCACAGTCCGCGCTTGGTAAGCGCGGACGGTGCTCCACGTGAGCACCATCCGCTCTTGCCAAACGCGGATTGCAGTAGTTTTGAAAAAAAAATTTTAAAATTATTTTTGAACAAAATTTTTAAAATTAAATTATTTTTAAAAAAAACTCTGTATTGCCTACGTGAAACCCCATCGATGCTCAAGAATAGATCACTTGTTTGTACGATTTAGCAAAACTTTTTAAATTTTTTTAGAAAATATAAAATTCTTGATTATAAAAGCAATATATATATATATATATATGTGTGTGTGTGTGTGTGTGTGTGTGTGTGTGTGTGTATAGGATACTGAGATATATCTCTAAGTTAGTGTTGCGTTTAAATGGAGTAATTTGAATTTCGTAAATGTATTTGATTGATAATTCGAGTGCGCAAATTAGTTTGAAGATATTTCAAATCCACCTGCAGGATTCAAACACATTCAAACAAGTGTGGTGAATTTTAGATCACGGATTTGATCATTTAAAATTTTCAATCCAAATGCACCTCAAAAGAGTTTATAAGACGTAGAAATGTTATAGAATCAGTATTTATCTCTATCAAGACACGTCGACAAATAAAGTGAAGATCTCCAATATGGGCAAAGTTTGTAGGGTAGGTCTCATGTGAGACCGTCTCACGGATCTTAATCCGTGAGACGGGTCAACCCTACCCATATTCACAATAAAAAATAATATTCTTAGCATAAAAAGTAATACTTTTTCATGGATGACCCAAATAATAGATCCGTCTCACAAATAGAACCCGTGAGACCGTCTCACACAAGTTTTTGCCAAGTTTGAAATATTGACGAGTATAAAATTTTAAAATAACATAATTTTCTCCATAAAAGTTCTATATGTATTATATTTTTTTTGAAAAATTTATTATACTTTTTACCTTTCTAATTTTGAAATCTTGATTAAGACGGTGACTTCATCGTGAGACAAATGCAAAGGGAATCAATGTCAACGTGAATTATCCTTGTTATAAAAATATTTCCCAAGTCTAACCTACACTATAGCCCAATTTCATTTGAAAGTTGACATTGGATTTTCTTAAATTATAATTTGTAAACGTCCTTTTCTTAATAAAACAAAAACAAAAAAGAAAAATCAATATATAATTTCATACACTACCATGTGAAATCTCAAGATCGATGAAACTATCCACGAAAAAATTATCTATCAACTCCCCATGTTTTTAAATATTGATTACACGTACCCCTGAAACACATATGGATAAGGGTGTGCGTGCTCCAGATTTGAAAATATAGTGAGTTGATAGAACTTATTTTTTTTATGGGGTTTTTAGTAGTTTTCAAATTTCACATGGGTAGTATTTGCAGTTAACCGAAAAATCAAATACAAAGTTTAGCTATTTAAACCACTATGCATCCACCATATCCTTCCATTAACACTACCAAGTAACCAAACGTTTAATTTGTTTCGTCCCCACTTTTTAACTAATACAAAATTAAAAATCACCAAAGACCAAACAATCCCACATATAAAAACTACACAGTTTACAAATCCCATTATATTCCTCCATCAATTCATATATATCTTCTTCCCCTACCAACATCAAAACCCTTGAAAACCAAAAAAAGATTTGAAGAAATTTAGTTTTATAAACACACAAAATGGTTCGTCCCATGCCAATATACACACAAGATAGTATTATCAATCCCATACCACTAGCAATAGGCCTCTTTGTTTCGATCTCAATTCTTGTATTTTTATGTGCTAAACATGCAAAGAAAGTCCCGAGAAAGTGTGCGCGAAAGGGATCAAGTGATTCTGATTCAGAAGTCACGCATAAGATCAGAACTCCAACCCACAAGACTATTCAACTGCAGAAGAATTCCGGGGACGGAACACCGGAATCCGATGCTGGTGATAAAGGGTTGCAAGAAGAAGGGTTAGGAGAAGTTGGATTGTGGCAGAAAGCGATATTGATGGGAGACAAGTGCCGACCGCCAGAGTTTTCGGGTGTGATATATTATGATTGTTCCGGGAATAGGATCCCGGAGATGCCTAGGTCACCTAAAGCCAGCCCGTTGATGAATTATCTTGCCCAAAAAAATTGGTGATTACATGTAGTGATTTTACAAAATATCATGTTTTTTGGGTAATATATCAAGTTTTCTGCTTTATTAATTTTGGTTAAATTAAAAAATATATGACTAATTTTTTAAAAAAATTAAAGATTTTTATGTTTAGAAATACATAAGGATTGTTCTTGATGCGTTGTAACTTTAGGAATAGGTAATTAGTGGTGTTTTTTTCTGAACCAATATTTATCGAAATATTAGTTTCCCTCACGCTTGTTAACATTATTTTTTTTATTTAGTTTTAACTTAACATAATAATTGTTTGACGTTTGACATCATTTTAGTTAGTTTCATTGCAAATTAATTAACAAAATCAAAGACTTTTCGTACGTGAATATAGTTAATTTCTGTTGCAATATATTATGTACGGTATCAATTAATCATTCATTGAAATTTATCAGAAACAAAAAAAAAAAGATCAATAAAATTGGGCATTGAAAATTCCTTGCAAATATTTCGATGGAACATTGGTTTGCCTTCTGTGTTGGTATTCTAATTAGTAGAATTCTTCGCTTATTTTGTGGTTTTAGTCATGTTTTTGTTGGGATATCGATATGACATAATGTATTTATAATATGACGGTGACATGACGTTGAACATATTTGACATATGTCTAACACCATGTTTGCATCTGATGAAAGAATAATTAATTCAAATGTGAACCAGGTCAAATTATTGAACTAGCATCTATTTTTAGTTAGAAAACATGAATCAAATTTAAACCAACTTGTACAAAGAAAATTGTTATTTTTTTATTATAATAAATTGGTATGGTTTGATCACAACTCAAAATATTTTATTTCCTACTAACTTGTCATGTTTTGGGTTTTGATTAACCAAGTATTCAAAATTATGTTTTTGTAACTTTGACTTTTTTTAGCCACATTTTGCCCTGAGTACTAACTTAATTGACATCGAAAAATGATGACATGCTGTGGGAAAATACTGACGTGACACCAAAAATTGTTGACTTTGGTGTCCGAAAATATTGGCATATTTGGGGCCATGTTAGCAGTTGAACCAAAAGAGCCGATATTAAAATTTAATGCATCAAGATCAAAGTTTGACAAGTTAACGGATTAAAAGTTAAAGTTAGACATGTTCGTGGACAAAAAAAATCATTTTTTTCTTATCAGTACAGTTGTGATAAATCTTTATAACTTTAAATATTATCACGATTATGATTCATATTCTTTATGATTTTATTATTATTGGCGCTTATCTATATGATATATTTTCCATCTATCTAAAAGAAGTGGCAAATTTATTTAAAAGTTAAGAGATAAGGTCAAATATTAAGAGTTTTAGCCTTTATGGACATTAATTTAGCTATAGATATGGATGCTCTAATTGAACCACGTGATAGTTTTATATTATCAATTTTCTTTTCATTATTAATATTGATTTAAAAAGATCTTAAAAAGTTGGATATATTTGAAATAATACTTGAGAAACAATTGAAAGAAGCATGCAACAACTTCCCAACAATAATGCAAATCACAAATTGAGTTAAGTAACCCAACATAAAAACAATGAAACGCAACTCGACATGGATTACACAAACGTAACGCCAAAGAAAAATTATGGAATTGGGACCCAAAACTCTTAGCTATAGTTCATTTTCAATAGATCAAACACTAAAAATTTGTTTTAAAAAAAGGATATGTTTGAAAAATCCCTTACTAATTATTACAAAGTGTAATTTCCACAACGGCCTAAAGTTAGGGCCAAACGTTCCTCCATTGGCTATAGTTTGTAGCATCAAAAGGGATACGTCCCGGTTCTTGGTTCAGTTCAGTCCTAAATATATTTTTTTCGGTTCAGGCCAGATGACATTTGGAGGTTATCTAAAGACTCATCTCGAACCGAGTAACCAGTTTTCCCCGAGAGATCATCTGTGAGCTCATTCCAACCGCATCCGAGATACCTGTTATGGAAATTTAGAGACTCGTGGTCGACCTCCCAACCGATCTCCCAGGTGACCTAACTACATATACTCATTTTAAAAATGAGGGAATTCAGAATGCTGACCTCCCACTACAAGAAATTTAACACACAACCACACTCAAAAGACAACGGTTTTATCAGAAACCGTTGTCTTTATGGGTCAACGACAACGGTTTGCTAACGGTTTTAGCAAACCGTTGTGTATGGGCGTGTTTTTTGGTTGCTAAAGACAACGATTTTTGTTAAAATCGTTGTGGTATATGGGTTACGACAACGATTTTAAACCGTTGCCTATTAGCGTGTTTTTTAGGACAAACGACAACGTTGTTAGAAAACTGTTGTCGATTAGCGTGTTTTTTGGACAAACAACAACGTTTCATTAAAACCGTTGCTTTATTTAGCGACATAAATTTAGCGACGGTTTCACAAACCGTCGCTAGTTTTAAATTAGCAACAGTTTAGAGTAAAACCGTCGCTAATTTTAGTGACAGTTTATAGTCCGTTGCTATAATTAGCGACGGTTTTAAGTAAATCCATTGCGTATTAGCGACGGTTTTACTAAAACCGTCGCTAAATATAGAGACGGATTACCACAACCGTCACTACATTTAGCGACCGTTTTAAGAAACAACTGTCGCTATTTTAAATTTGCGACGATTTATTGAAATAACCGTCGCTCATAGCGACAGTTTAACCAAAAACCGTCGTTAATTGTCTATAAATATCAGTGTTTTCGTTCCATTCTCATTCACACCATTTCACAACACTTAAAATTTTTCTCTCTTATAATATTTTAATTTCGATTTAAGATAAATTTTTTTGTTTTATTTTTTGATAAATTTTTAAATGTTAATTAAGTTCATGAATAATGTTAGGATTGTTGTCGAATTGTAATTTATTATAATTTTTTTTAGATTTGTTAAATTATTAAAAATAATTTTTTTTTTATTTTACTCAAAACATTAGCGACAGAAATGATGAATTAACTGTCGCTAATTAACGACGGACTTTATTCATAAACAGTCGCTAATTTTAGCGACGATGTTAAATATATCGTCGCTGATTTTAGCGACAATATTTAAACCGTCGCTATTTAGCGACGGTGGGTTACATGATTTCGGTCGCTAATTGGCGACGATTTTAAAAAAAAAGTTGCAAATATTATTTGCTACGGGTTTTCAAAAACCGTCGAAAATGTAGCTACAACAATGGTTAAAAACCGTTGTCTTTGAGCGAACCCTTTAACCACATAGGCTTTAACAACAGTTTTAAAATGGCTACGACAACAGTTTTTAACCGTTGTCGTATGGTATTTTTTTGTAGTGTCCCGAGTGAGTTCTCGGGAGGGCTAATGTCAGCTCACTGCGTGACAACAAAGCCCGAGTATCAAATAAGCCCACGGTCAGACATACAAATAAAATGTTTAAGGAAGGAGTATCATAAAGATTTGATTCAATATTATCTAAGATTCTGATAATATAGAGTGCAACAAAGAATAAGTTATTGGAGATTTAGAATCCTAGAAAAACTAAAGTTATAGTCAAAGAAGAATTTTATTCACATAGTAACTCTTCTTCTATAAATATCAGGTTTGATGGTATTATTTATTCACTAGCATATATTGCTTGCAAACAAGTACTCTCCATATTTTTCTCATTCTTTTAGTTAAGCTTCGGAGGGGCTACGCATGAAAAACTTTCTAACCCCCTTCTAATGTTTTTGCTTGTGCTTTCAGGTCATTCATGCCCCGAGCCATCCTCCTAAAATACGGTCCGACCCTTCAACAAGTATCATGATTTTCTACCACATCAATTGGCGTCGTCTATGGGAAATCGAGTTTAAGACGTAGATATTTATTGTCACGCCCCGTAGATGACATCCGACATTTTTTAACAATTTTATCGAAAACAATAAGCCTCGTAGCAAATAGCCAAAAACAAGTCTAATTCATAAAAAAACTTTGTCTTTACATATATGATGAAACGTTCACTATTCTTTCTTCTTAAAAAGTACTAGAATATTTTTTTTTACTTCGGCCGAATATATATACAAATATATAGACATGTATTTTTAAATTAGCTTTGCACCATTTTTGAAAATAAAACAACCAACTATATTTAAAAATTCAAAAGAAAGTAATTCAAAAAATTAATCGTCAATCGTTTACCAAATATAAACTTAACAATATTTCAAAATAAAACTAAGTCTTACGTCCTCTCAAAAGCATCATAAAAGTCATAAAATATTTAACGTAAACTTAAATCATAAACTTAATTTAAATTGCGAAAAACTAGTGCTGGTCCTTGGGTTGTGTGCACCTTCAGTCCAGCAAGATCAACCATCAAGTCCCTTGACAACATCAATATCATGCTCACCTGCATCGATCACACTTAGTGAGTCTATTGACTCAGCAGACCTTAACCATGATAACAAGTAATACATATATGTTGGAAACTTAATTTCGGATGTTTGACAAACCGATTATTTATTAGAACTAACTGATCAAATATTCGATCTATACAGCTTGCCTAATTGAAGAGTATTGCGCATATTATCTAAGGCAACCAAACCCAGCTGAACTGAACTTTCGAAGAAAACCAACTGATCAGTTGAACTTAATTGAATTCTCGAAGACAGCTGACTGATCAGTTGGAAACCGATCAGTTGATATATTCAGTCGTATGCTTCCTTCAACTGAACATGTCTCGGGAAAGAACGATCAACCGACAAAGAGACATAGAAGATTGCAACGCCGCACTTAAATCAATACAGCTTAGAACAACGCATTTCGGCGAAAGCAGTTAAGACGCCGCATCACAATAAATGAAGGAAACAATATCCAAGGAATAATCAAGTAAAAAATCAACGGATACAAAGATTCAAATTCATCTCAAGTTACCGTTGGAAAGGAAGCATATAAATAAGTGAACAAAGCAGCTGAGAAGAAGAACCATCAACGCATTATTGAAGCTTGCTGTTACGCTGCTAAAATCACAATTCACAGCTCACGTATATCAGATATATCAGTAGCATCTAAAGCTACACTTTGAGCGTGTTAGCACTTTGTAATTCAATCAAGAATATATCAGTTGTGCTAAGATCAGTCACGAACTGATAAAAGCTGTTGTATGCTAAGAGTTTCAGTTTTGGCAGTGTTAAGTCCAAACTGAAGTGGGTCAGTACAAGTCTTGTATTCGATCAAAGTCTTTTAGTGGAAATCCTATCCTTGAGATAGAAGGGGTGACGTAGGAGTGATTGAAATCTCCGAACATCCAGAAACAATCCTTGCGTACTTTATTTCAGTTTTGTATTCTATCTTTCAGTCAGTTATTTTCCGCAACTACTCTTAGTTTAACTGATTGTCATTGACCAACAAGATTCCGAGAATCAGTTTGTCACCAAACTGAATTCAAAATTCGAAAAGATTCATTTTAATTGTAAGTGTTTTTTCAACCCCCCCTTCTAAACACTTTTGATACGTTAATCGATTCTATCAAGTGGTATCAGAGCAGTTGAATCTTGTTCTTGAATACTTTTGATCTATAAACTCTCTAGCATGACTTCATTCAACAAAATCCCTATGTTCTCCAGAGAAGAATTTGATGATTGGAAAATCAGAATGCAGGCTCATTTAGCTGCACTAGATGATGACATGTGGTATGTCATAACTGACGGACCCATGAAGATTCTGAAAACTAATACAGAAGTTGCCATAACAAAAGGGGCACCACAAAGAATAGAAAAGCCCAGAGAACAATGGACAACTGAAGATAAAAGAAAAGCCAATCTTAATAATGTGGCTAAAGACATTCTGTACAAGACGCTGGACAAAATAACTTTGAGCAAAATAAAGATGTGTAAGACAGCCAAAGAAATTTGGGAAAAGCTGATCCAGCTTTGTGAAGGAAATGATCAAACCAAGGAAAATAAACTTTCAGTTGCAGTTCAAAAGTTTGATAATATCAAAATGAAAGCAGGAGAATCAATGCACGAGTATGATGAAAGAGTAAGCAGTATCATCAATGAGTTAAATGCACTTGGAAAAGTGTATACAAACAAAGAAGTTGCACTGAAGGTAATGAGAGGTCTTCCCAAAGAATGGGATGTCAAAACTATGGCAATGAGAGAATCCAAAGACCTGAACCAGATTGAACTTCATGATCTATTTGCTGATCTTAAAGCTTATGAGTTCGAACTGCAAACCAGAGAAGGAGAACCATCCACACCAGCAGCCACAACTGCTCTAGCTGCTGTCAGAACAGAACCAACTAGTTCAGTTGAGAAATCTGCTGATCAGTTAAGCAATGATGCTATGTCACTATTCATCAAAAAGTTTGGAAGGTTCATGAGAAAGAATCAAGGAAACTTTCAGAAGTCATACCAAAGAAACAACTCCAAAGATGAAACAAATGCTTGTTACAATTGTGGCAAATCAGGTCACTTCATTGCTGACTGTCCTAAACCCAAGAAGGACAGTCAAGGCTCAACTGATAGAAGAAAGAAATCATATGAGAACAAAAGAAAACCCAAGGATGATAAGAAGTCCTTCAGAAAGAAACATGAGGTACTCTTAGCCGAAGAAAGCAAATCTAAATGGGCAGAAACTGACAGTGAGGAGTCAGAACCAGAAAGCTCATGCAGCTCTAGTGATGATGAGGAAGACAAGTGCCTGATGGCTAATGATGCAGAAGAAGAATCATCTAGTCAACAGGTATTTGATTTCAGCTCAACTGACTTTACACGAGAAGAACTCATTCTAACACTACATGATATGGTAAATGAATATCAAAAGCTTGCATCATTATTCGAAAAAATCAAAGCAAAGCAAACTGATCCCACAGACAATAAAACCAAAACTGATGAATCAGTTGACGGGTTGAGTCTGAAAAGGGAAATTGCTGAGTTAAAAGCAGAAAGAAACAAAGATCAGTTATTAATCCAAAAGTTGATTCTTGAAAACTCAAAACAGACTGAGCTCATTCAATCTTGGAACAAGTCATCTACTGCACTAAATGAAATGCAGAATTCACAAAAATCAGTTTCTGATAAAACTGGTTTAGGGTTCAACACTCAAGGAGAAATGTGTCCAAATGACACTCAACCAAAGCTAAAAATAGACAAAGGGAAATATATTCACTTTGTTAAATCAGCAGTAGTACAAGAACAAATTGAGCCTAGTAAGCTGATTGAGCAACCTACTGTAAATATGAACAAGGCTAGAAGATATGGGATTGGTTATAGTCAAAAATCCTCAACTGATTCACAAAGTCAGTCATCAAAGAGGTTTCACAAAAACTATTCAAATAGCTACTTCAATTACTATAACTGCAAGCCAGTTCAGAAGAGATACAGACTAAACAATCAGTTGAATAAACCTAAAATACATAATGTATCATCTGTACACTACACACCATGCACACAAAAGCCGAGAAAAACAATTTGGAATACAACTACTGGAAAGTCTGTTAGACTAATCCAAGTGTGGGTTCCTAAGGGACTAATCAGCTCAGGACCCAAATAAGTATGGGTACCAAGTTTTATTATGTGTGTGATTGCAGATAACAGGTACAAACAAGAACTCAATATGGTATTTGGACAGTGGATGTTCGCGACACATGACAGGAGATGCAAGTGTGCTATCTCAACTGACCAAATACAGTGGTCCAAACATCAGTTTCGGGGACAATTCCAAAGGTAGAACTGTGGGTAAGGGTAAGCTTATCCATGGTAACTTTACTTTTAAAGATGTTCTATTAGTAGAAAACCTGAAGTATAACTTGATTAGTATCAGTCAGTTATGCGACAGTGGATTCTCAGTACAATTTGACAAAAATTCATGTTCAGTCAAAACTTCAACTGATGAAATCATACTAACTGGCAAACGTTGTGGAAACACATATAAAGTCAGTTGGAATGATCAAACTTATGCACCAGTTTGTTTTATTGCTTCCAAGTCATCTAAAAACTGGTTGTGGCATAAGAGACTAAATCATTTAAACTTTAAAACCATTGCCTATCTGAGTAAACATGAACTTGTAACTGGTTTGCCCAAAATAGATTTTTCAAAAGAAAAACTTTGCTCAGCATGTCAGTATGGTAAACAAGTACGATCCTCTTTTAAAAACAAGGGTTGTAAATCTTCATCCCGATGCTTAGAACTGTTGCACATGGATCTTTTTGGTCCTATACCAGTCATGAGCTTAGGGGGAATGAAATACACCTTGGTGGTCGTAGATGACTTTTCAAGATTTACTTGGGTTATTTTTCTCAAATCTAAGGACCATACTGCTTCACAACTGATAAAGCTCTTCAAAAGACTTTTAAATGAAAAATCAGTTGGAATTGATCGAATCAGATCTGATCGAGGAACTGAATTCATCAATCAAACTCTTTCAAATTTTCTAGAAAATGCTGGAATTAAGCATGAGCTCTCAGCAGCAAGAACTCCTCAGCAAAATGGTGTAGCTGAGAGAAGAAATCGGACCCTTAAAGAAGCTGCTAGAACAATGCTTGCTGATTCTGGTATTTCTCAAAGGTTTTGGGCAGAGGCAGTAAACACTGCGTGTTATACTCAGAACAGATCAATGATTAATAAGAATCATATGAAAACACCATATGAGATCTGGCATGGAAGAAAAAGTATAATTACTTATTTCAAAATATTCGGCTGCAGATGTTTTATCCTTGATAATGGTAAAAATTATTTAAAAGCGTTTGATGCTAAATCTGCAGAGGGAATATTTCTTGGATACTCATCAGTTAGTATAGCCTATAGAGTCTTCAACAAGAAAACCCTAAATGTTGAAGAATCAGCTCATGTTGATTTCGATGAAACTGAACTAACTGATAAGCCAACTGATCAAGTTGAGCTAGCTGATCGATTTACAGATATCAGTTTGGAAGATGATAGCAAAAATGAAAGTCACAGCAATCAAAACAGATTTCAAACACCTGAACCAAAAGTACTGGACCAATCAGATGTACATAAAGTCGTTGCTGATGATCAGTTGATAGAGCATAATGATAACACTCAAATACCAGTTGACGAAGCACCAACTGAGACTGAAAACTTTGTTCAGTTACCAACTGAAGAAATTGCTGATACAACAAATACTGAGTACAGATGGAGAAAATCACACCCATCTGAACTGGTAATGGGAAATCCATCAGATCCAGTAAGAACTCGAAATCAAATGCTAAATTTATTTATCCATTCAGCTTTTTTTTCACAACTAGAACTGAAGAAAACTGATGAAGCTCTTGCTGATCCTAACTGGGTAAATGCAATGCAAGAAGAGTTAAATCAGTTCACTTATAACAATGTCTTTAACTTAGTTCCAAGACCAATTTCAAAAACTGTTATAGGTACAAAATGGGTATACAGAAATAAAATGAACGAGGATGGTTCAGTTGTATGCAACAAAGCAAGATTAATGGCACATAGGTATAAGCAAGAAAAAGGAATTGACTATGATGAAACTTATGCACCAGTTGCAAGACTTTAGGCAATAATCATTCTTGCTTATGCATCACACAAGAACTTCAAGGTATATCAGATGGATGTAAAGAGTGCATTTCTGAACGGTCAACTACAAGAGGAAGTATATGTTGAACAACCCCCAGGTTTTGTAAATCACAACATTCCTAATCATGTATATCATTTGAACAAAGCCTTATATGGCCTTAAACAAGCTCCCAGAGCTTGGTACGAAACTCTTTCGAAATTTCTAACTGATCATGATTTTTCTGTTGGATCAGTTGATAAGACCTTGTTCAAATTTGCTAAGAATGATCACATTTTATTAGTTCAAATTTATGTTGATGATATCATATTTGGGTCAACTAACCCCAAATTATGCGAAAAGTTTGCTAAGCTAATGCA
>NC_133323.1:9518097-9580712 GCF_012295235.1 Primulina huaijiensis | reverse complement strand
AGATTATGCAGGATGTAAGCTTGATCGCAAAAGTACAAGTGGATCTTGTCAGTTTCTAGGTGACAGACTGATCTCTTGGTTCAGCAAGAAGCAGACATCTATAACTACCTCAACAACTGAAGCAGAATATCTAGCTGCTGGTAGTTGTTGTGCACAACTGATCTGGATCCAGCAACAACTGAGAGATTATGGAGTAATTACAAATGAATCGCCCATATTTTGTGACAATACGAGCACAATTGCTATTACCTATAATCTAGTTCTTCACTCAAGGACAAAGCATATAGATGTCAGACACCACTTCATTAGAGATCATGCTTTGAAGAAGGACATTCGACTGGATTATATATCAACTGAGCAACAAGCAGCTGACATCTTCACCAAACCATTATCCGAGACTAAGTTTTCTTAATTTCGCAATATTCTTGGTTTAATTGACTTGTCTTAAAATTGTTGTTGATGCTATTTTACTAATAAAACTATTTGCAGAAAATAAGAATACAACAACAAATTGGAAATGATACTTTATTAAGAATAAAATCGATTCCACATTACAGAAGATAACTTAGAACCAAATGAATCTTGCCATTCTGTAATCCAATTATTAAAATCATAAATTCGGATTCTAGAAAATGATTCAGTTGTAAAAATCTTCTCAATTACATGCCATTCCTTCCATAACATTGCATGTAACAGAACATTGTCATCAACCAGGTCTGTAACATGCCTGACTTCAAAACGATCAATGTATTTTCTTGCTGTTGCTGCTTGAGCACGAGAAGAAGCAGCACCACTATTACTTATCCTCTCCAAATCATGAATTTTGAACCATGTTGACATCACTTTTGTCAAGACATATTCCTCCATCGTGTTCTTCAACTCTTCCAAATAAGGACTTAATTGTTCGGTAACTTGAATATGCGTACTGCTGCATGCATCAGAATTACTTGAATCTGACATATTGAACTGTTATGATATAACATTTTATCTCTATCGTCCTTTTTATAGACATGTGATATTTAATGTCAAAGAAGTTGAAAAGTCTCAAGCCAACAAAGCGTTTTCTCAATTACCCAGGCTTCTTATCTATCAGTTCCTTATTTGATATCAGTTTGTTAATTACCAGTTGATTCATTTTTTCAACTGATATCAGTTTGGTTTTTAAATCTTAACTGATTTCAGTTTACAGTCAACTAATATTATTTTTTTAACAGTTCATTTGTTCAGTTAGTAATTCATTTACAACAACTAATAAAACTGCCAATTTGCAGGAAAGAAAAAGACAAAATTACCTCAGATAAATATTTTATTCAAGCATAAACATTAGCTCGCATTACAGCATAATATTTTTCCTCTACATCAATTATCCACATCTTCAACCAAGTGGATAAAGGTGGAGTGGACGTCTTGGCAAAGCTGTGTGAATAAGCTATGCGCCTCAGGATCTTCAATTCCTTCCGGAGCATCAGCTGATGACTATGACCATCCTTAAAGACGTCAATCCACTCAGCTATGTCCAAGTGCTCCCGCACACTCCTCAGCTCTGCCACCCATTCAGGAGTGGTAGCCTCTCCAGTGTAATACAAGAACTCAAGTTCTTGTAACTTCTCCCAGTACTGAAGATTCTCATAGAAGACTTCATCTTCTATCTCAGCCTTCCTGGCCTCCAGAGAAAACGGCGAAGCACTCGAGCTACTCGCACCAGCCATTTCTTTTATCTTAAATATTTCACTAATATGACTGAAACTAACTGTGTTACTTCTATTTATAGCCGAGAGTTATGGAAGCTGAAGGGCCGTGCACGTTCCAGCAAACAATAAATTCCTTAANTTTTAAAGTCACTCACTTTTTGCACACACACTTATAGCACACGTACACATATTTTTATTCAATTTTTTTTTGGACTGACACGTGTCCTATAATTCGAACAGTCACGAACATAAGTACTTTACCCGCCTCATTTCAGTTCTTCTTCTTTACGCTTATCCAAATTTCTCAGAGCAAAAACAAATTCAAGCATTCTCTTTCGTAGGAAATCATTCAGTTCAAATGGCAAACCAGATCCCAGCTCATATGTTGAATGCTATGGCCATTGATTTTGACTCAGTTTTATCAGTTCAGGAAGTTGATGTTAAGAACGTTTTTTTGAAGATTGAATCAGCTGGTCTCAGAATGTTTTTGGGACAATCTTCTCAGGAGATCTATCCGAAGGAACTTCTTGATTTCTACTCCAATGGTTCTGTCAATCCCGATGGTATCATCACCTCTACTGTTAATGGTCAATTGTTGACCTTATCTAAAGACTCTTTCGGAGAAACATTTTTGTTGCCGTCTGATGGATTGGCACACCTTGCTGAAGTCAAAGCATCAGATGTTGAAGCTATGCAAACTCTTCTTTTTACTGATGGACGGAAAATCAAGGTTTCTGATCCAAAAAAAGAACTGAAACATGAAGTTCAGTTACTGACTGATATTGTAGCCAAAGGGCTATTGGCAAAGGCAGGATCCTATGCTGCTTTAACCTCGGAAAAATTTCAGGCCCTTGCTGTTATTATGGCCAACCGATGACTCAACTGGAAGCACCTCATCTTCAACACTTTGAAGAACATGTTTCAATCCAACAAGCAGTCCAAGGGATTCGCTGTTCAGTTAAGCTATCTGATGAAAGTTAAAGGATTGGTGGCTGATGATTCGGAGAGATCATCCAAATTAAAAATTTTCAATGCCAAAAATGTGTTGCCACCCAAGGCCAAACTGGATCTCTATCCTGATCAGTTCATTAAGATCAAAAAAGAAATTGGAGCTCAACAGGCTGCTCCCAAGTCTTTAAAAAGGGCAAAAGCGCTGACTCAACTGAAGACTACAAAGAGAAAGTTGATTATAAGTGAATCAGAATCGGAGAAAACTTTGTCTCCCCATGTTGTCAAGAAGCCTAGAACTAAGAAGACAAAACCAATAGCTTCCCTGGAATCTATTCCTACTGAAAGGTTGAAGTCATCGGACGCTCGACAACCTATTCAGGCTATTCCATTAACAACCGTTTCAGCTGAAGCCTCAGCAAAAGATCAGTTGCCTCGAACAACTGACCCATCAAAGAAGGAGTCAGTTAGGATCATGTCCTCTCTGAAAACAGTTAATCGTCCTATTTTCTTTGCTCCTTCTCGACCAAAGGGAATCTCTATTCAGGAGACAGTGGAAACTACTCGTTCAGGATTGAACATTCCACACATTCTCACCGACAATAAAGGGAAGGGCAAGTTGATTGAAGAGCCCAGGCCAACAAATGCAGTTCAAACCCATATCGCCCTCATTTGGGAACAGGTAAATGCATTTGCCACAACCAAACTGAAAACTTATGACGTCTGGACTATGTACAGAACTCATACTTTTGCAAAACAATTAAAGAGAAAGTCCCAGCTGAAGAAGTTTATCAGGCTGGAAAAAATTGTCTTGAGGATAGTCAAAGCTGCCACTATCGTGCAGGCCTTGCAAAGAAAAAATTATTTCTTTGATCTAATGAGAGCCAAAAAGTTGGCACAACTGGTTGAAGAGCTGAAGACCAACTACATTCTTATGAATCCAACTGCCTACAATGATCGAGCAGTACTTACTCAATTGGATTCAGATCTTACCTCTTTGCACTTAGAGATAAAATTCTGGGAAAGAGATCAGGAATTGGTCATTCATGGAGGGCCTTCCGAAGAAGAAGTAGACGAATACACATCACCGAATAAAGAACAAGCTCAGGATATGCCTCGATCCTCTGTTGCTGATCCTCAAATGTACTCAGCAGCTGACTTGACACTCGCCAATATTGATGAAATTATTCAGTCATTGATTCAAGAATCTCAAACAGAGGAACTTGTTTCTGTCTCGGTTGATCACTCAACTGATCGAGCAGTTCTAGAGGATCCCGTCTTACCTGAAGAGCTTGTTCAGCCTACTGATATGCCAGCTCAGTCACCTGGTCAAGAAACTACTGAAAATGTGGAGGCTCAGTTGCTACATTCTGAAAATATTCCAACTAACGAGCCAGTCCTCGTTTCAACTGAATCTCCAGCAGAACCACCAGTTCTTGATGCTCCGACTGAAGATGCAACAAATTTGCCTATTCAGCTCTGAAATGGGCGAGTTGAGTATGCTGAATGTTAGAGATGGCAGAGAGAATTTTATGCATATTATTCTGAATATCTTGAATTTCTTCATGAACTAATTCAAGATCATTAGATGAATGAGGTGGTGAATGTCCAGAAGTTCCAGTGCTTGTCCTTCGGAGACTGGATCAAAGACCACTAAGGTCCTGTCAGTTATAACTATCTCTGCAATGGTCTGTTCTGGAACAATTATTTCAGCAACTCCAATTTGATATGGAGGAGGAGAAGATAGATCCTGAGTAGCAACTGAATTGTCCGGCTGAAACTGGAACATGCAGAAGTATTTAACTCAGAGAAACTGAAGGCAGTTCAGGCTACCATGACCTCTCTTTCCTTTGCAACTGCTGAAATCAAAAAGAATAGAGGTATAGCAAAAAGTCTATCAGCGACTCAAGACACTATCAGCAAAAGAGTTGATGCGGTGGAGACACTCGTATCAAGAAAGATAGACTTCATGCAAACCACTGTGCTCAATGCAGTCGCAGACGCAGCCACTTCTGTCAAGATTCTTTCAACCGATGTTAAGAGATTATCTGTCAGAATGGAGGCATTTGACAAAAAGGGGGAATAGATCATCAGATCAGCAGTTCAATGGAGATCAGCTCAATAGATTTGATACAATGTAGCTACAGATTATTTCATTCAGATTATTTCATTCTTTCATTGTACGAATCTGTACACAACAGTTGATTATTTTATCTACAATGAACTTGAAGATCATATAAGCTTCATTGATCAGTTATTCGATGCTTAGTTTTGTCAAACACCAAAAAGGGGGAAATTGTTGGAAACTTAATTTCAAATGTTTGACAAACCGATTATTTATTGGAACTAACTGAACAAATATTCAATCTATACAGCTTGCCTAACTGAAGAGTATCGCTCATATTATCTAAGGCAACCAACCCAGCTGAACTGAACTTTCGAAGAAACCTAACTGATCAGTTGGAAACTGATCAGTTGAACTTAATTGAATTCTCGAAGACTGTAACGACCCATTACAGGCCCAGTGGACTGCCCATACGGCCCACTGCCCCGATCGACCCAAGGCTATCCCCATCTTGGGCTCCCTGAAGGGGCCTTTTCCCTCATGGGCTTTCCATAGGCGTCGTACGGGTTACTCATAGAACTCTCCAGCCCATGCACTGGAGTTTGTGCCTTCCCAGACTCGAACCTGAGATCACATGGATATATAGATACTCAGCACAAGTCTGGTACCAATTGAGATACTCTTGATATCAATGTACTTATCCTACAGGTCATGGGATCGAGTCCTTGGGAGGCGAAAGAAACCCCTTGGTAGGGAGGTGGAGATCCTATGAGTAACCCGTACGACGTCTATGGAAAGCCCGTGAGGGGATCTAAGCCCAAGATCGGGATAGCCTTGGGTCGATCGGGACAGTGGGCCGTATGAGCTGTCCACTGGGCCTGTAATGGGTCGTTACAATAAAAGGTGCCTTTTATTGTAACGACCCATTACAGGCCCAGTGGACTGCCCATACAGCCCACTGCCCCGATCGACCCGAGGCTATTCCGATTTTGGGCTCCATCAAGGGGCCTTTTCCCTCACGGGCTTTCCATAGGCGTCGTACGGGTACCAGACTTGTGCTGAGTATCTATATATCCATGTGATCTCAGGTTCGAGTCTGGGAAGGCACAAGCTCCAGTGCATGGGCTGGAGAGTTCTATGAGTAACCCGTACGACGCCTATGGAAAGCCCGTGAGGAAAAAGGCCCCTTGAGGGAGCCCAAGATCCGAATAGCCTTGGGTCGATCGGGGCAGTGGGCTGTATGGGCAGTCCACTGGGCCTGTAATGGGTCGCTACAAAGACAGCTGACTGATCAGTTGGAAACCGATCAGTTAATATATTCAGCCGTATGCTTCCTTCAACTGAACATGTCTCGGGAAAGAACGATCAACCGACAAAGAGACATAGAAGATTGCAACGCCGCACTTAAATCATTACAGCTTAGAACAACGCATTTCGGCGAAAGCAGTTAAGACGCCGCATCAAAATAAATGAAGGAAACAATATCCAAGGAATAATCAAGTAAAAAATCAACGGATACAAAGATTCAAATTCATCTCAAGTTACCGTTGGAAAGGAAGCATATAAATAAGTGAACAAAGCAGCTGAGAACAAGAACAATCAACGCATTATTGAAGCTTGCTGTTACACTGCCAAAATCACAATTCACATCTCACGTATATCAGACATATCAGTAGCATCTAAAGCTACACATTGAGCGTGTTAGCACTTTGTAATTTATTCAAGAAAATATCAGTTGTGCTAAGATCAGTCACGAACTGATAAAAGCTGTTGTATGCTAAGAGTTTCAGTTTTGGCAATGTTAAGTCCAAACTGAAGTGGGTCAGTACAAGTCTTGTATTCGATCAAAGTCTTTTAGTGGAAATCATATCCTTGAGATAGAAGGGGTGATGTAGGAGTGATTGAAATCTCCGAACATCCAGAAACAATTCTTGCGCACTTTATTTCAGTTTTGTATTCTATCTTTCAGTCAGTTATTTTCCGCAACTACTCTTAGTTTAACTGATTGTCATTGACCAACAAGATTCCGAGAATCAGTTTATTCAACCCCCCTTCAAAACACTCTTGATACGTTAATCGATCCTATCAATATACAATCACAAGCAACATTGAAAATACTTTTACTTAAAATACTTTTCATGAACATGCATAAACTTAAACATTTTTCCTTTCGTCATATATACATTTCTTTTTTCATCATATACGTATATCTTTTCCTTTTATTGAATTTGGATCGTTAATCGTGACTTTCGTATCAGCTGAAGGTCGATGGATCCATCTACATATAACCACAGTACTTGATGACGGGGATATCAGCGATACTCTCACCTGTCAACTAAGCCTTGGCCTTACATATCATCGTATCATCATAATCATCGTATAATCGCATTAGTTACAATCACTTCACCTCCTTCAACTTTCATATTTTCATCACTTATAAAAATTAAAGCATATAAATATCATTTTACTTTTTAAACCAAGCATGCAACATCTCTTTTAGCATTATCGTTTCATCATAAAATTCCAAAAACATTTAAAATAAACATATTAACATATTTTACAGCATTCAGGGCACTGTCAGGACGTCTATCATTGTTCGGTGTAAAATTCTTGTTTTACCCTTGGACACAAAATTTCTCGATTTTGACTTGTTCTTACTTTCAATGACTCTAGCCCATCCCAATTAATTATTTCAGCTTAAATTAAATTTTTAATACTTTTATTTAGCTCAAATTCTAGGCTCTCGATTTAATTTCATATTTTTTAATTCGTAAGACGTTTTATTCCCGAATTAATTTAAACTTTAATATTTTAATCCCAAACTTTAAACATAGACTTTTTATACCTAAATTACCCTCTTGAACCATGAATCGAACCCCCGTGGACCATGGTTCAACCACTTAGCCATTTAAAATCAAGCAACCGAACCCTAGCATGAATCCCTCGAGCCATCTCGGGATTTCATCGACCCATGCCCGAGCCACCTCGAGCCAAACTCTGACCAAACCACCTATGGACCCAACTGACCAGCCCAGACCCCTTGAACCAGCTTCTATCCCATGATACAGCCTCCTGCCCGAAACAAGAGCATGCACGAGTTCCTTCTTTGAGCGCCTAGGACTCCTAACGCAACTAGGAATCCTTGCCCGAGCCCTCACACTCCTGACCCTCATTGGACCATGTTCCAACACTTGCCCTCCAGCCTAAATCAACGCCGACACCGCGCCGCGCGTCCATAGGAAGAGCCCTGCCTCTACGGGGCTCTCTCTCGGTTGCTGTCCAAGAGTCCTAACCGTGCTAAGACTCTTCCTAAGTCCAAGCCACGACCAGCACGAGCCCTGGTCGCACCCTAATATCAACTAGAACCCGTGGCCATCAAGGAAGTTGTTGCATGTTTTCTTGATTTCTCGCAAGCTTACGACGACAAGTTATAGTAAAATGTGTTTTTGAGTACAAGTGTCGATTCCACGGGAAGTGTGTATATAAACGTATATCAGTGCTTGTGATTAAAATAGTTTCGACTTTATTTAGAATAATTAATTAAAATTTTTTTTGCAAGAATAACTAAATTGAAAATGGATTTAAAGGCAACACCAAATTGTAGCAAATAACAATGGAATAAAATATCTAGAGGTCCGATTTCATGCAACCGTCCACCATGTGTAATTTCTTGTATCTATGTTATAAAAATCCTTCTTATTCATTAGCCAAGAATCCTATAATTATCTACTCCCTCTCCCGAGTGTTAAGTTGATATTTGTTATCTAAAAATGGATTGCGACGTCCCCATCAACAATCTACAATTAAATAACACATCAAGCATTGGATTTTCTATGGGCTTCAATAGCATTATAGGCCCTCCCGAACTCTATAAATATCATTGACGTATTTTTTCCTTTTCTTGTTTATAATTTCCTCTTCCGAGCGATAAATTGTAAACATATAATATATTCAAATTATGGCCAATAAATTGAAGGAATTAAGATTAGAATAATACAAATGAACAATAAGAAGAACTTAAATAGCTTAGTTCATAAATTCCAACACAGGGTTTCTAGTTTTGTTCCATCTTTCCTCTAGAAATAAAAATTAGTTCATAATAACACAAGCAAAACAACAAAACATGGTTATAAAACAAGACATATCAAATGAAAAACAAATGAAAGAAGAACTTAGAATAAGAGTTTGAAGTGTTGATTCCGTCCTCGGAGTTGTGCAAAATATTTCCCAAAATCTTGATGAACTTGGGTCTTCAATCTTCTAGCAGCAGCCTCCACTCTTCCCTTGGCTCCCCAATACCCTAGATGGTAAATAAATGATGTATTTTATAGTCCCAAACAAGCCTCAATTCGCAGCACACCAAAATCTTGGACTTCCATGCGCAGCATACCAAAATACAAATTTTTCGGATTCTGTCGTGCAAGGACCGCGGGTGCGGTCAAGAATTCATCGCGGGTGCGGTGCAGCTACTAGTGTGTGAGCGCAGGTGCGGTACGTTTTCCAGCGCGGGTGCGGTGCNAGAAGAACTTAAATAGCTTAATTCATAAATTCTAACACATGGTTTCTAATTTTGTTCCATCTTTCCTCAAGAAATAAAAAATAGTTCATAATAACATAAGCAAAACAACAAAACATTGTTCTAAAACAAGATATATCAAATGAAAAACGAAAGAAAGAAGAACTTAGAACAAGAGTTTGAAGTGCTGATTCCGTCCCCATATTTGTGCATAAGATTTCCAAAAAACTTGATGAACTTGGGTCTTCAATCTTCTAGGAGCAGCCTCCACTCTTCACTTGGCTCCCCAATACCCTAGATGATAAGTAAATGATGTATTTTATAGTCCCAGACAAGCCTCAATTCGCAGCACACCAAAATCTTGGACTACCATGCGCAGCACACCAAAATACAGATTTTTCGGATTCTGTCGTGCAAGGACCGCGGGTGCGGTTAGGAATTCATCGCGGGTACGGTGCAGCTACTGGTGTGTGAGCGCGGGTGCGATAAGTTTTCCAGCGCGGGTGCGGTGCATTACCGCGGGTGCGGTGTAAGTATAAGCACGGGTGCGCTGTAGCTTCTGTATTTTTTTTACTTTTGCACTTAATACTCCAAACTCTCATTCATCCTAAGCTTCCAAACTACAACAACAAAAACAACAAAAAATCACATAAAACCTGCTCAATAATCACAAATTTCCAAGTTAAATACAAGTAATAAAAGTGCAATAAATTGCACTTATCAAACTCCCTCAAACTTAGGATTTTGCTAGTCCCGATCAAAACAAAACAAACAAACTAGTCATGAAATATTTTTTTTAAAAGAACTTGGCCTCAAGATAATTTAACTAACTCTTCATGCATTCATTATTCAATATATGACAAGTCAAATCAATCCAACCAATTTCTCATCTGGACATAATCATGCAATCGGTTAATTTTCTAAACTTCTAATCTCTTCAACTCATGTTTCAAAACATTCTCAATCGATTTCAATTTTTACAAACACAAATCAAGAGGTCTTTTTCTGTAAAAATTCGGTTCAAAGCAATATTCATTCAAGAAAGAAGTACCCAATAAATATTTGATACAATGAAGTGTGTGTAAAGTTTATCAAGATTCGTACTCAATGTAAGTGTTTATCGATTGTCCATAGGCTTGATCCTCCCAATCCCTCTTCACTAGTACATTGGGCAACTATGACTTGGTCAATAGGATTTGCAATGCTTGTAATGTTAGGCCTTGGTTCATGGCTACAAATGAAGATTAGGAATTCAAATAAGGGAGTAAGTTGAATTTTTATATCTTTTGCATACTCCACTTTTTCTTTTATCTCTATTTTTTATTCATTTCATCTCTTTTTCTCACCTTTTTCTCCAACTTCTTCAATCAAACATCATTCATTTTTCTTTTCTTTTGTAAGAGAATTTCAATTTCTTTGATCCTTTAAATTCTTACTCCCTTGAGAAGGTAGGAAATTAATGTATAAGATATTCAAAGGGGTGGTAAATGTGGGATATTTAAAAGGATATCGAATGGAAGTCTTTTACACATATTCACGTGTGTCGTTCGAATTCATATAAGCTACAAAGAGGTGACAAATGATAACTTATTTTTATTTGATGGCTCGAAAGGCTCAACCGATCCAAAAATCACCTAAATCATCCCTAAATCATAGTTTGTCCGTATTTCGCCTCGAGTGTTGTTTGGATAGTTCTAGACAAAATCTCAATTCACCAACGCAAAGTAGAATCTA
Organism: Primulina huaijiensis; assembly: GCF_012295235.1. Lineage (NCBI taxonomy): Eukaryota > Viridiplantae > Streptophyta > Magnoliopsida > Lamiales > Gesneriaceae > Primulina > Primulina huaijiensis. The sequence goes on along the minus strand of NC_133323.1, from coordinate 9,569,758 downwards.
ATCATCGTGAAAAATAGTGTCTCAATGCATCAACCAAATACATATATATTCGAAAGAAAAGTGCTTGGCTTCCAAGAAATTTCAAGAACACAATTCTTTTCTCATATAGGCTCAAGAGGGCTTCAAATGAATATTTATGAACAATATAAATAGACCCAAATAAAATCAAAGATTGCCTCAATCATATATGCGTTTGTAAAAATTCATTTCAATGTCAAATGAAAATCACAGAATTTTTTAGAAATTATAAGTCTCAAACTTACCAAATCTCATGATTGTTCTCTAAAATTTTCAAATTGATTGATGAACATGAATGAAATGCGTGACCTTTCTTCTCAACACATAAATTTTGTTCATCATTGGCCATTTCAAAAATTTTCATGACTATGACACTACAAACTCACAAGCTAATAAAACTAAATAAATGAACACACAAAATAAAATGAATAACATCTCCCCCCAAACTAAAATATGTGCATCGTCCTCGATGTAAATGATCATGAAAGACAGAGGAATACACATACCTCGGGCAGCGACCGTCAGTGGTCATTGCCATCCTCATCATCTGCGCCTTCTGGTGGTGGGTAGAACTCCGGCGGGTAGTATGCGGGCGGCCATTGTGGAGGTTGTGGAAATGGATTACTTGATGCGGAAGCTGATGGAAATTGTTGAGCCAAGACGGACGTAAAATCCATCATATAGCCCATGAACGTATTGGTCCTAAAGCGAAACTCGTCCATGTCTTGGCGTTGATGGCACATCTCTTCTTCCAAATGAGTTAATTGATCTCGCACATTTCTTGGTTGCGGTTGTGGTTGTGGGGCCGGAGCATGTGCACGTCTTTCTGCAGCTCTTCTGTTGAATTCTCTCTGAGCTCGACGTGCCACATGTTGTTCAGTTAACAGTGACCTATGTGGTTGAATTACCACAATGGCAGACTTTGATTTTAACAACTCTTCATTTGCTGCCCAAGTCACTCCCACATTTTGGCATAGATAGGTGATAAGAGAGGGGTGGAGGAGTCCACTAGGAGAGTTTCCCTTTGCATAATCTAACATCGAGCTCTGAAGCAATTGACCTAAGTCAATTGTCTTTCTCTTCATGATTCAAAACGTCAGGATTGCCCTCTCCTTGATGACAGTGGTGGTATGGTCAGTAGGCTTAATCCTAGCCGAAATGAAGGAATACCAATCTTTGGCAACATTTGTCAGATCTGATTTGGCTAGGCTTAAACGCACATCTTCTCTCATTCGCCACTCCGCTCCCTCAATGCATATAGTCTGAAGAATATTATTATAATCAACTTCCTCGGTCCGATATTCTTCGTATTCATCATGCATGACTGGAGGGATACCATATATCATATTGATGGTATGAGCATCAAAAGCTACCATCTTTCCTCTCACCAAAAATTTCAAATGATCATGCTTAACCTTAAGGTTAGCATAAAATTCTCGTACTAAAGAAATGACCGCATCATGTGGTTGCTTGCCAAAATCCTCCCAATGCCTAGAGGTAATCATTAATTCGATCTCGGTTCGGGGGAAGCTCAAGTCAAATCCCCTCTCTTTCACAATGCCCTTGTTCAACATTTTAACATAATTTTCCTCCGCATTTTCGTCCCAGAACTTGTGTGCATCATAATTCGCAGATGAGGATGCACCTTTTGATTGTTTTTTTTCTTTGAGGCATTTTGTCAAACACTTTCAAAGCACCAACTTCGCCTTCAATCCAATTCAATAAACTTGATGATTCTTTCACTCTCCAAACTTATTAATCACAATAACTACACCTCAATAATATACACACCAATCCAATCAACAATGTCAAGAATGTATTCCACAGAAATTGAATATTAATCTCATTTTTCTTCCTTAGCCAACACCACCAATAATTTCGAATTTCAAGGCAAATTTAGTACGGATTTGCTCACCTTGAGTGTTGAAATGTGTCTTGGAAGAACAAAATCGAAGCTCCAATCAATCCATGGTGTAAAATTTTCGAGCCCCTTTTCAAACCCTGGGTAGTATTGGTGTTGATTTTGGGAATGAAGATGGATATTGGATGAAATGAGTGAAGATATGTATGTGTGGAGTGGGAAATATTTTCTTAGATATAAAAATGAATGTGGAATGTGTTTTGTGAGAAAGGATTCTTGAAGTGAGGGAGAAAGTGTGGGAGAAATGTTCTTCGGTAATGTCCAATTTCTGCCCATTTCTTTATTTAAAATCATCAACCGCGGCCGCGGTCAAGAATATACCGTGGGTGCGGTGTAGTCTCTGGAAAATTTTTTATGGCTTAGCATTTGTTGACCGCGGGTGCGGTGCACTCTCTGGACAATTACCGCGAGTGCGGTAAAAAATAGACCGCGGGTGCGCTGTAGCTTCTGGAAATTTTTAGTTTTCAGACATCAGACACCGCGGGTGCGATGAAAAATCCTACCGAGGGTGCAATCCTCCTTCTGTCAACCCAGTGCGGGAGCGGTAACGTTTACAACGCAGGTACACTCTTTGAAATTGTTTTCTCTTCTAATTTTTAGTCCTACAAAACACAATTGGGAGTCATAAGATTTGGGGACATACAAGAACACACAAAACCAAAATTACACAACCAAAAATAAGAATACAAGAATAAAAGCAAAACCGAAAACGAAATGCAATAAAGACAAAAATTTGGGTTGCCTCCCAATAAGCGCTTGGTTGAACGCCGTCAGCCCGACTGCCACAAGTCTAAATCAAGTTGATCCGCCCAAAGGAATGTTGTCGACATTCCATAATTCAGTCCCATAATAATGCTTGATCCGTTGTCCATTACTTTAAACGTTCTTCCGTCATTGCACTTTAGCTCAATGGCTCCATATGGTTGGACTGATTCTATTGTAAAAGGCCCCGACCATCTTGATTTTAGCTTACCAGGAAATAGTTTGAGTGAATTGAACAATAGTACTTGTTGTCCGGGCTCGAAATTCATGTGCAAGATATGGTTGTCGTGCCACTTCTTGGTCTTCTCCTTGTAGATCTTTGCGTTCTCATAAGCCTCATTTTGGAATTCCTCCATCTCATTCAATTGCAATAACCGCTTCTCACTAGATGCTTCCATGTCAAAGTTGAGATTTTTCACAGCCCAAAGTGCTCTGTGTTCCAATTCCAGTGGTAAGTGACAGGCATTACCAAAGACCAACCTATAGGGTGACATCCCAATAGGTGTCTTGTATGCAGTTCTATACGCCCATAAGGCATCATCCAGCTTCAGTGCCAAATCCTTCCGGTTTGTCTTCACCGTTTTCTCCAATATTTGCTTAATCTCACGATTGGATACTTCGGCTTGTCCATTTGCTTGTGAGTGGTATGTAGACTTGTCAAAACAGCCAGCCCGCCACCCGCCGTAACCCACCAATAGGCGGGGCGGGCCAACCCGCCGTTTTGGCTGGCCTCTAAATGGCCAACCCAGCCCAACCCACCTTGGGCCGCGGGTTATGCGGGCCGACCCGTTTGTTTTTTTAAGAAAAAATATTAAACATTTTTATAGTAAACATATAAGAAAAATATACTTCGGTCAAACAGTATCATAAAATATTTACAAACATTAAAATAAGAAAGTCAGAAAGCATACAACATAATCCATAAAAAGTAAAGTGCTTAAACCAAACATGAAGAAACTAAACAAATACTATAAAGTCTATTCTCATTAAACTCCATTCAATCTTCATCTTTTACAATAGCTCCCTCTACTGTTTCTTCATCAAAAATTTCAACAACATTGGATCCTTCTCGGGATGAAGTTGTTTTGAAATTTGCACAATCATCATCATCTGCATCTAAAAGACACGAAGTAAACCAATATATCAATTTAAGAAAAGTTACACACACACACATATATATATATATATATATATATAATTGAAATTACCATAAACATAACCACGCAACCAGTTACGCGTGCAAATAAGAGCTTGCACTTTTTCAGGAAGGATCCGACTTCTATACTTGGTGAGCACATGAGCACCAATGGAAAAAGTTGACTCTGATGCAACCGTAGTTATGGGGATAGACAAAATATCACATGCCATCAATGAAAGTGAAGGGTATCGATGCTTATGATTCTTCCAATGCTCCAAAACATCTAAATTTTGATAATATACAAATCCAAGCTTTGGCTCCTCCAAATAAAGATCTAATTCAGATTTTCCTGCACTTCTAATGGTTTGACTCTCATATGCCATGATTTCCGACATCAATTAACTTATGGTAAAGCAATATATATTTATAAAAACAAACCAAAGAGTGAATATAAGAAATAGAAAAGAAATAAATCATTTTAATACTTACATCGTAGATTCTTTTGCCTTTATTTTTAATTTCTCATCCACTTTGAGTATGTGAAATTGTAATAGAAGATGATCTTGGTTGTGAAGAACTTGTCTGATTGGTGTTAGAATACTGCTCAAAAAGCTTATACAACTTTGTCTTCACAATCAACATCTTCTCTTGGCATTTGATAGGATCATCATCAAGTTTCGAATAAAAAAACTCTAACATAGAAAGCTTTATTCGTGGGTCAAGAATAGCCCCAAATGCAAGCACCACGCTATATTGATTCCAATACTTATCAAACTTCTCTTTCATCCTTTTACACATATCACTTATCACCAAATCTTCATTTGACAAGTTCTCATTTAACAAAACCTCGACTTCCAAACTTGCATGAAGTACAAATTTGATGTAGGATAAGAAGAACCCGAGATCAAATTAGTAGTTTCATAAAATGGCTCAAGAAATTCACATATTTTTTCTCCTCTTTTTCACTCTTCAATTGAAGGACAATATTTATAATTATTATCATTCAATTGAAGAGAAGAAAATGCCTTTTTATGTTTGATGGCACTATCTAACATCAAATATGTTGAATTCCAACGAGTAGGCACATCCAATCTCAAGCCAATACCACTGTCAATGTTACCAACAGCTCTCACACATTCTTCAAATTTTCTCATCCTACCTTCTGAGCCTTTCACATACTTGACAGATTCTCTAATTTTATTCAAAGNGAATCTTCATTTGACAAGTTCTCATTTAACAAAACCTCGATCTTCCAAACTTGCATGAAGTACAAATTTGATGTAGGATAAGAAGAACCCGAGATCAAATTAGTAGTTTCATAAAATGGCTCAAGAAATTCACATATTTTTTCTCCTCTTTTCCGCTCTTCAATTGAAGGACAATATTTATAATTATTATGATTCAATTGAAGAGAAGAAAATGCCTTTTTATGTTTGATGGCACTATCTAACATCAAATATGTTGAATTCCAACGAGTAGGCACATCCAATCTCAAGCCAATACCACTGTCAATGTTACAAACTGCTCTCACACATTCTTCAAATTTTCTCATCCTACCCTCTGAGCCTTTCACATACTTGACAGATTCTCTAATTTCATTCAAAGCTACACTAGCTATTTTGAGACCTTCTTGGACAACGAGATTTAATATATGAGCAGAACAACGAACATGAAAAAATTCACCATCACACAACAAGCTATCATGCAACGAGAGTCGTTCTTTCAAAATGGCTTGCATATTATCATTACTTGATGCATTATCCACCATCAAAGAGAAAATTTTTTCCTCAATCCGCCATTCCTTCAAAAATTCAAACAATTTTGATGCCAATTCGACTCCTGAGTGTGGAGGAGGCATATGAGCAAAGCTGAGTATTTTACTATTCAATTTCCAATCATCATCAACAAAGTGGGCACTCAAGCAAATGTAGCCCTCACTAGTGCATGCAGTCCATACATCTGAAGTTAAACAAATTCTATTTTTTATGTTAGCCAAAGTTTGCCTAAGTTTGTCTTTCTCTCTCATGTAGATTCTTGAAATGTCGGAAACAAGAGTATTTCTGGAAATACANAAAATGTTGGAAACAAGAGTATTTCTGGAAATACAAGACACGTCTGGATTTATATATTTAACCCAAGTTCTAATACCATCATACTCGATAAAAGAAAATGGCAAATCATGCTTGATAACGGCAGCAGCTAATAACTCACGTGAAATTTTTCGATCTATTTTTTTCGACCTCATGGTCCCATCATGATCAATAATCATTTGTCCAACATCATGAAATTTTACCATTTTGCAATTTTGAAAATGACGTCTTAATGTAGAAGTCCCGTATTGTTTTCCCCCACATTTATACTCTTTCTTGTATGCCTTACATTCGGCTCTTTGTATACCATCTTGGCCAATCTCTTTTTTCGTAAAATAATTCCAGACATCAGAATATTCTTTAGACTTTTTTGATGTAGCTTCCTCCTGACCAAGCTTGTTTTTTCCAATTTCTTCATGTTCATCTATGTTAATACTTTGGTTTATGGTAGAATCCATAATCTACAAATACAATAGTGAAAAATATAAATAGTCCATATACCGAATCTTCAATCTCAAATACATTTCCATAGCAATAATACAATATCACAATGTGCACATTTGTGGGTGTCTGACCAACTACTCTTCATACTTAGAAATAATTTAACCAATATGGTTTTAAAAAGAAAAAAAAAGAGGACAGTGTAAGGGAAGTGTCATTAGCATAGACCCAAATAATTCATGTGGTGCACATTATTCGACTTTAGTCCTTCAAAGCTCTTCAAATAAGTGATTATCAAATTGTTTGATAAAAAAATTCACATTAAAATTATTGATGCAATTATAATGTGAGACAAGATTGAGACACGGAAGAGATACTGCGACAAATAAGAGATCAGAAATATAAGGATTGGATAGTGCACACAACTTTTGTATATTTTATTCTCAAGTGGTAATTTGGGTGTTTAGTAAAAGGGGATACTGCTATTATGCTACACAATGTGATGTTATTTAGTTTACATGAATTATATATATTCTTCTTTAGCATCTTTCAATAAAGACAAGGCCAGTTTTTGCAGACAGCACACCACGTTGTTCACTTGTTCTATCAAAGATTTCCTAGCTAGCCAGTCTAGTGCCTTTCCTATTATATATTTGACTCTTCTTGTTTGGGATGAGACCGAGACTCTATTTTCACCAAATGTAAAATTTAATTAATGAGATGCGATACACACACTTCAGAGAAAGGAGAAATGTATTAATCTGTCGAAATATTGGCTTCTTTCATCCTTTTAAACTCTCATTTAAACTTTCATATTAAGAGTTATGCATCGAAATATTGGGTCTTAGAAAACAATGTACAGCTAACAAATTGTAATAATACGGATGTCCGAATGAATCCTTGCTGGACACGATCAACTAATGTAGGAGCAACCAGCCAGATTCGGAAGCAGATGTCGATAGCATAAGAGAGGCAATATAATTTTATCCAATACAATTTGTCAAAGAAACTAAGATTAGTTGCATATCCAAACGTTCATTCTTGGCATCTTGCTATATGTATATATACTCACCTCAAAGGATAAAATAGATATCAATCTATTAACATTCAAAATAACATTTTGTTCTAAAACAATTAATGTCCACGGGAACCAATAGTTACTACTTTCTAAAATATTTATGCATCTCGTGAGTTTAGCTAATAGTTTTAAAATTACGCAGATCAACTCATTAACTTTTCATCAATAATCTTAATCATTTCAAAAAATTCACATAGATTTTTATAAAGTTTCCAAATAAATAATAAAAGAAAATAAATCCAGTCAAATTGTTTCATAAATGTCTGGATTCAAGGGAGGAGAGCATAACATCTTCAAAAAAAAAAAAGAAGAAGCACAAAAATTCAGATTTCACCAGAGTGATGGAGGCGAGCGGCAGCAGAAAAATGAGGACGAAATTACAGAAGAGAGTGATGGTCCGATGGAGGCGCAAGAAAGTTATGGTCTAATGGAGGCCCAAGGGAAGAAATTACATAAGAAATTCAGATTCTACCCTAATTTGACGGGCCAGCCCGCCCCGTGTAGGCCCGCCCCGTTTGGCCCGCCTCCAAACGGGCTGCTATTTTATCAGCCCAACCCGCACAATTTTTATAGCGAGGCGGGCTGGCCCAAAGGGCCTGACCCAATTTGACAAGTCTAATGGTATGCCAAGGTCACCTTATGCTTCACATCATATTTAGCCAAAAGTTTGTTAAAGATTTTATTACAAAAATGTGTACTTTCATCATAATTATGGCTCTTGGTGTCCCAAATCTTGTGAAGATGTTCCTGTGAACAAACTTAGCAGCCACTCGAGCATCATTAGTATTGTTGGCAATTGCTTCCACCCATTTTGACACATAATCCACAGCAAGCAAAATAAAAGATTGACCAAAAGAAGATGGGAATGGTCCCATAAAGTCAATACCCCAAACATTAAAAAGTTCTACTTCCAAAATATTGGTCAATGGAAACTCATGACGTCTAGAAATATTGCCAACCCTTTGGCATCTATCACATGACTTGGCTAAGGTATAAATATCTTTGAACAAAGTAGGCCAATAAAAACCAGACTGTAATACCTTTGCAGCTGTTCTTGATGCTCCAAAGTGGCCACCATATAGTGAAGAGTGGCATTGTTCAAGAATAACTTTCACTTCTTCCTCCGCTACACATCTTCTAGTCATCTGATCAGCACATCTCTTGAAGACGTATGGATCATCCCATAGGTAAAACTTTGCATCGTGAAAAAATTTCTTCTTTTGATGATAAATCAAATCTGGAGGGAGAGTACCACAAGACAAGAAATTAGCTATATCAGCAAACCAAGGGAGTATGGAATTTACCTCAAACAGCTGTTCATCTGGAAATGCTTATTTTATGGTTCCTTCATCTTTTTTATCTTCAAGTTCGAGCCGTGACAAGTGGTCGGCCACTTGCTTTTCACACACCTTCCTATCCTTCACTTCAAAATCAAACTTTTGGAGCAATAAAATCCAACTTATCAAGCGTGGTTTTGCATTCTTCTTGGCAAATAGGTATCGAATAGCTGCATGGTCCGTGAATACAATTACCTTTGTGCCAACCAAGTCGGGTCTAAACTTTTCAAATGCAAACACTATTGCTAGCATCTCCTTTTCAGTAGTTGTGTAATTTTGCTGTGCATCGTCCATGGTTCGACTTGCATAGTAGATTGATCTAAAAAATTTATCATGCCTTTGGCCCAACACCACACCTACTGCATAATCACTAGCATCGCACATCAACTCGAAGGGCTCCTTCCAATCTGGCACTATCATGATTGGTGCTATCACCAATGCCTTCATAATCTTCTCAAATGCCTGCAGACAATCATCATAAAAAATAAAAGTGGATTCTTTTTCAAGCAAATTACACAAAGGTTTAGTAATCTTATAAAAATCTTTAATAAATCTACGATGAAACCTGGCGTGTCCTAAGAAACTCCTTATCCCTTTGATATTCTTTGGTGGTGGAAGCTTTTCAATTGCAACCTTTTTGGCTCTTTCTATCTCTAATCCCTTAGAAGATACTTTATGTCTAAAGAACAATACCCTCTTGGACCATAAAATGACACTTCTCCCAATTAAGAACTAAGTTCTTTTCTTGACATCTCTACAAAACAATGGAAAGGTTATGTAAATAGAGATCAAATGAAGAGCCAAATACCGAGAAATCATCCATGAATACTTCCATGATGTATTCCACCATGTCTGCAAATATGGCCATCGTACACCTCTGAAAGGTAGCAGGGCATTGCATAGCCCAAAAGGCATCCTCCTAAAAGCAAACGTGCCATAGGGGCACGTGAATGTTGTCTTTTCTTGATCCTCCGGTGCTATAACAATCTGTTTATAACCTGAATAACCATCTAAAAAGCAGTAGTGACAATAACCAGCAAGTCTATCAAGCATTTGATCAATAAAAGGTAATGGAAAATGATCTTTACATGTGGCATTGTTCAACTTCCTATAATCAATACATACTCGCCATCCAGTCATGGTATGAGTAGATATTAGTTCATCATTTTCATTTTTTACCACACCTATTCCACCCTTTTTAGGCACTACTTGCACAGGAGACACCCAACTGCTGTCAGAAATAGCATATATAACTCCAGCATTTAACAATTTCAGCACTTCATTTTTCACTAACTCCTTCATGGCTAGATTTAACCTCCTCTGATGATAGACATAAGGAGCGTATAACTCCTCCATTAAAATCCTTTGCATGCATATGGTTGGACTAATGCCCTTGATATCAGAAATCGACCACCCAAATGCAGTTTTAAATTTCCTCAAAACTCTCAACAATTTGTCTTTTTTATCTAAAGTAAGAGAGGAAGAGATAATTACCGGATATGTCGACTTCTCACCCAAGAAGGCATAGCAAAGATGGCTTGGCAATTCCTTCAAAACAGGTGATGAAGGTATTATCTCTGAACACTTTTCTTCCTCCAACTTCTCCTGTGCGGCTTCCTTCACCTCTGGCAACTCCTCAAGAGCTAAAAGTTGCTCTCTCAATTCCCAATCATCATCATCAACTCTACCGACAGTACTAGAAAGGCATCTTTCTAATGGATCTTCTACTATATGACCTATACTAATCTCAGCAACACAAGAGTCAATTATATCAATGCTTTTACAAGTACTCACCTCGTTGTTACCTTTAATAGCCTTATAGATGTTGAATATCACAGCTTCCCCACCAACTCTCAAGGTGAGTTTTCCTTTGTGTACATCTATCAATGTTTTTTCAGTGGCTAAGAAGGGTCGCCCAAAAATCAATGGAGCGTCTTGATCTTCCTCCATATCAAGTATTACAAAATCAGCAGGGAAGATAAACTTGTCAACCTTTACCAAAACATCTTCAACAATTCAACGAGGATAGGTGGGTGACCTATTTGCAAGTTGCAAAGTTATAGTAGCTGGTTTTACCTCCCCAAGCTTCAAGTCCATATAAATAGAAAATGGCATAAGATTAGTAATCGCTCCAAGATCACATAAAACTTTATTAACATGAGTACCACCCATAATGAAAGGAAGAGTAAAACTCCCTGAATCTTTTAGTTTTTGTGGTAGCTTCTTTTGGAGAATGGCGCTACACTCTTCGGTCAACTTCACCGTCTCGAACTCCTGCAACTTCCTCTTCTTTGACATCACATCTTTGATGAACTTAGCATACTTTGGCATTTGCTCTAAAGCATCAGCAAATGGAATGTTGATGTGAATCTTCTTGAAAATCTCCAAAAATTTTGCAAATTGATCATCAATAATCTTCTTTCTAAATCTCTGAGGGTATGGAAGAGTCGGTTTCAGTATAGGAATCCGTTCAACTTCAGTTTCAATCCGAGACTCTTCAACATTGTTCTCTTTTCCATTTTCACACTCATCCTCTTCAACTCTCTTCTCATTTTCCTAGTTTTCTTTGGATTTTTCAACCTCAAGTTCTCTTCCGCTTCTCAAAGTTACAGCTTTGCATTGCTCCTTTGGATTCACTTCAGTATTACTTGGGAATTGACCTCTATTTTGATCTCTCAATGCATTAGCCAATTGTCCAATCTGTGTCACCAATGATTTCATTGTGGCACCCATATTTCTCATGTGAGTTTCCATGCCATCAAGATGAATTCAGTCCTAGCCATCCTTTTACTAGATTCAGCAACAAATGTCCCAACTAAATCCTCAAGTGAAGTTTTTCCTTCCCCCTTCGATGTATTGAACCCAGGTGGAGGATTAAAAACATTCTTATTATTAGCATATGAAAAATTATCATGATTTCTCAAATCAGGATGATAAGTGTTAGTGGGAGGGTTACTTCGATATCCTCTGTACTACCAAAATTCCTATTGTTGATACAATGAGCCTTATCAGGAATATGTGATTCTTCAATAACAACTGATGCATTTTCAACCTCTGTTGTACTAGCCTTATTCATAGCTGCAATTTGAGTTGTTAAAGCAGAAACTTGTGCTGTGAGTGATGTAATAGGATCTATGGCATAAACTCCAGCTGTCTTCTTTACTCCTGACGTCTCAGACGGCCACTGATAATTGTTAATGGTCAGTTGTTCAAGAAAATCATATACTTGATCAGGTGATTTGGCGAATATCGTGCCACCAGCTGTTGCATCCACAGTGCCTCTTGTTTGTCCATTCAAACCATTGTAAAAAAATTCAATCTGTACCCATTCTTCAAAACCATGGTTTGGACACCTCCTCAACAACTCCTTATACCGTTGCCATGCCTCATATAATTGCTCAAAGTCAATCTGCCTAAAAGTACTTATCTCAATCTTCAATTATGCAGACTTCGCAGGTGGAAAATATTTAGCAAGGAACATGGTTGCTAACTCCTGCCATGTAGTGATACTCCCCAAAGGAAGCGATTGGACCCATCCTCTTTCTTGGTCCCTAAGAGAAAAAGGAAACAAGAGCAATCGAATTATATCATCAGAAACGCCATTTATTTTTACCGTGTCAGTGATTTCAAGGATTGTTCTGAGATGTAGATGAGGATCTGCAGTAGCGGCTCCCCCAAACTGGTTCTGTTGAACCATGTTTATCAATGCGGGCTTGAGCTCAAAGTTGTTTGCATTAATAGTCCCTCGTGCTATGCCCGAATAATGAGCATTTAATACCAGCCTGAAATGATCTCTGATGGGTATTGCAGGGGGTGGATTTTCATTATCTCTGTTGTCAACCATTTCTTGAATCTCTTCTCTTCTCGCCTTTCTTAATCTTCTTGCGGTTCTTTCAATCTCAGGATCAAAGGTAAGCAAGTCAAGATTTTGCGATCTTCGCATGCATTGTCAAACAAAGTAAAGAAACAAATCAATGTTTAATGTAATACAATAAAAACAGATCTAAATTAAAATCTAGACTAATTGATAACAATACTAATATAAATTTAAAATAACACTCCCCGGCAACGGCGCCAAAAACTTGTTGTGTGTTTTCTTGATTGCTCGCAAGCGCACGACGTCAAGTTATAGTAAAATGTATTTTTTGAGTACAAGTGTCGATCCCACATGAAGTGTGTATATAAACGTATCAGTGCTTGTGATTAAAATAGTTTCGACTTTATTTAAAATAATCAATTAAAAGATTTGTTTGCAAGAATAACTAAATTGAAAATGGATTTAAAGGCAACACCAAATTGTAGCAAATAACAATGGAATAAAATATCTAGAGGTCCGATTTCATGCAACCGTCCACCATGTGTAATTTCTTGTATCTATGTTATAAAAATCCTTCTTATTCATTAGCCAAGAATCCTATAATTATCTACTCCCTCTCCCGAGTGTTAAGTAGATATTTGTTATCTAAAAATGGATTGCGACGTCCCCATCAACAATCTACAATTAAATAACACATCAAGCATTGGATTCTCTATGGGCTTCAATAGCATTATAGGCCCTCCCGAACTCTATAAATATCATTGACGTATTTTTTCCTTTTCTTGTTTATAATTTCCTCTTCCGAGCGATAAATTGTAAACATATAATATATTCAAATTATGGCCAATAAATTGAAGGAATTAAGATTAGAATAATACAAATGAACAATAAGAAGAACTTAAATAGCTTAGTTCATAAATTCCAACACAGGGTTTCTAGTTTTGTTCCATCTTTCCTCTAGAAATAAAAATTAGTTCATAATAACACAAGCAAAACAACAAAACATGGTTATAAAACAAGACATATCAAATGAAAAACAAATGAAAGAAGAACTTAGAATAAGAGTTTGAAGTGTTGATTCCGTCCTCGGAGTTGTGCAAAATATTTCCCAAAATCTTGATGAACTTGGGTCTTCAATCTTCTAGCAGCAGCCTCCACTCTTCCCTTGGCTCCCCAATACCCTAGATGGTAAATAAATGATGTATTTTATAGTCCCAAACAAGCCTCAATTCGCAGCACACCAAAATCTTGGACTTCCATGCGCAGCATACCAAAATACAAATTTTTCGGATTCTGTCGTGCAAGGACCGCGGGTGCGGTCAAGAATTCATCGCGGGTGCGGTGCAGCTACTAGTGTGTGAGCGCAGGTGCGGTACGTTTTCCAGCGCGGGTGCGGTGCATTACCATGGGTGCAGTGTAAGTATAAGCGCAGGTGCGTTGTAGCTTCTGTATTTTTTTTCTTTTGCACTTAATACTCCAAACTCTCGTTCATCCTAAGCTTCCAAACTACATCAACAAAAACAACAACAAATCACATAAAACCTGCTCAATAATCACAAAATTCTAAGTTAAATACAAGTAATAAAAGTGCAATAAATTGCACTTATCAGAAGCCATGCTCGAACCCTAACTCATGCAAATTCATAATTTTCGTGCAAGCTTTCCCTAGCTCCTGTCCAGCCTTTAACCATGTCTCTGGTGTCCATTAAACCTACTGGAAATCGTCCCCTAGGATACCATGGCATCCCCTTAGTGTAAAGTTAACATAAGTTTTGGTCCACAAAAACATGAGTTATTGACATTCTATGGCATAAAAACGAAAATAAACACAAGACTCACATGTTTTCCATGAAAACATACATCAATCATGTAATATATTGTGATAGATGAGAACGAGAGAATTAAGGCGTGTCTTTGCGTATTTTACGCACGACAAACAAGTTGAGATGCAAAAAACGTCGACGAATGGAGGACCTGCTAATTTTTCTCTTCAAAGCCACGTGATTTTCTTCTCAAAGTGATGTGTGTGTCGTGTTGTTGCTGCTAGGAGAATTTCAGTGTGTGGTAGGCGTGGAGTTGTGAGGGTTTGGGGCTTTTATTTGCTTAATAAATCATGTGAACAAGCTTAGGCCCATTAACATGATATAATAGGCCTATTAAGCCCATTAATTAATATTTAAAATATTTTATTTAAGAAAATTTATGAAAATATTAGCCGAGTTCTCAAAAAATTCATATTTTCATCAAAAATCGAACACCGTTAAAAATTAAAACTCGGCGTATAAAATCACCTCAAAACACCTTATTCTCAAAACTATCATGTAGCATAAACCTTATTTTAAATAATTAAAAATAATTATTTAATAAAAATATTTTTCACTTTTTCAGCTCTCGGTCTCCGTTCCTCGATCACGTCTCGAATAACTTTTTAAAAATACAGTTTTATGCATAATAAAAATAAACCTTATTTTTAAACATGTAACATGTATATCATAATTAATTTGTGTCATTAAAACTATTTAATTAGTCATTTTCTATTTTTCCTAGATTTGTACGCAGTTAAATTACGTCATCTTATTTTTGGATCTTACCTATGAAATACGAATAATGCGGAAGTTGTTCTTACAAAGAAAAGTGCAAAATACGGAAGCTAATAAATTATAATCATGAAGTCATGGACTTGGTCTTCATAACTCTTGATTTCTTCATCAGCCCCAAAATTGATCTTGTTTTCTCACTTTCACATGTTCTTCATTATTATTTGGGGAGGGACGCAAGGGGGTGGGCATTTGGGAAACAATCATCAAGTAAGGGCTGATCTAATACCAGAATAACAAGTTATACATATACATATCTTTAAAGTGACCATTTTTCAAAGAAGTAGAATACGAAACAGACATAGTTCAGAACTTATATCGATTAGATCATATCAAATAGAACAAAATCTTAACAGAACAAAGTCTTATCAAATCAGAATCACATACTGAACACAGATTTTATAATAATGATCAAGAGCTATCCTTGATCTTGGGCTCCATCTGTGGCCTTCATCTGTAAATGGGCTCCGTCTAAGGAATTTTACCGCATCTGGGCTATCTCTGGGGCCTTTTCCCATAGATAAGCTCCCTCTAGGACCTTTTCCACACAGACTTTTCTGATGCGTCATCATGTGAATCATATCAAACAAACTTATCACATTCAGACGTAACAGACGGATCAAACGGATCAAATCGAAACTAAATAGACAAAACGAATCAGATCGGAAGAGAACTTAGAAAAAGATGCAAATGCGAAAAAAAACGATTTATTGCAAAACATACAGTATACGATCGAATTTTAACACATACATAAGCTTTTAAAACAAATATAAGCCCACTTACAGTAATTCAAAGATGTGGTTCGCTTGAATCTTGAATGAAGACTTGGCCGATCCTGGACAAAACTTGGGCGTGATTTGGGTACTATATCGAGTAGATTTTGGATGTAATTCTCGAGAATAATAAAGCCTTGGGTATCGCTTAATTGCTGCTTGAAATGGACTAACACAACAGCTCCTTCCTTGCCTAAGAGTGGACGAAATTTAGAGAATTTTTGTGAGAGTTTTTGGTTTGTCACTTCTCATCACATGATGAGGTATTTGTCGGGGAAAAAAAGGTAGGTCTTCCCCCCATTCAACCGAATTTTCCCTTCCAAATGTCCAAGGATGATACTCCAAGTAGCCTTCAAGTGGTCAAAGTTTATCCAATTTTATACTCAAAATCTTACCTTTTGTACCATATCTAAAACAGTTAGTTCTCATATATCGTATATAAGTATCATATTTTCAATATTTTATATCAATTTTCATCCGGAAAAACAAATGTGTATTTAATACCAATATTTTTTTTTACATGTTTTAGTACTTAAAAATAATATATTAGTACTAGATCTGAAATAATGAGTACTCAAATATCATATATTAGTATCATATTTTTAATGTTATGTACCGATTTTCATCCAAGAAAAGACATATGGGCTCAAAAATTTAAACATATGTTTTATGAGACGGGGACTAAAAGCAATTTTTTGTTTTCTTTTAGGAATTTTTAAGCAATTTACCAAAAAATATATTTATGCATTGTTTTCAAATTTAAAATTGATAAGATCGGTTGAAGTGTTTATGTAGGGTCCAAAATGAGATAATGTAATACAACTGCATGCAAATCAAAGAAAACTAGAAAAAGCCTAATTAAATTATTTTAATTGTATTAATTAAATGTGGTAGGCATGTTTATATGTTATAAATATTAATTTATGCTAGAATGCATATATCAGTATTTCTAAGGTTATTTGAGACGCGACCGAAGAACAGAGACCGTAGACTGTAAAGGAAAAATATTTATATTAAATGATTATTTTTAATTATTTAATATATGGTATAATTAATATGAAATTTTTGAAAATGGTGCCTTTTGAGGTATTTTTACATGTCGAGTCGTATTTTAAACCGGTAAACGATTTTTTACGAAAACAATCATTTTTTTGAAGACTCGATTAATATTTTCGAAAAATTTCCTAAACGATATATTTTTCCTACATTCTAATATATCTAATGGGCCTATTATATTAAGGTTTTTGGGCCTAATTGGCTACCATAGTATCTATTTGAAAACTTGACTCCCAACCCCTAAAATCTCCTACACAACTCACGCATAAGATATAGAAACCTCGGGTTTTCTCCTCCCTAGCAACACACGCACACACCTACATGTTCCCAAGAACTTTCATGTTGGATTTTGAAGGAAAAAACGCTGCAAAGGTCTTCCCCGTCGCTCCGGCAACGTGCCCTCACATCAAGACTCAAATATTTGTGCATGAATCATGCAAAGGCACGCCTTATTCCTTTTTTTCTCATCATTCACGCCATAATACATGTGAACATACATGTTTGCATGAAAAACATGATATCCTTTTTATTATTTTTGTTTTTGTTTTATATTCATGGGAAAACTTGAATTTCTTGACATGAAACTCATGATATTGATGTTGCACAAGGTGCTACCAGGTTAGGGATGATATGGGCTTTATTTAGGCCGGGCCTGTTTAGGAGTCCTATATGGTGTTGTGAAGGGCTGGAAAAGAAGGGAAGGGGGCTCAATGAACCTATGGTTTCCATGGGTTAGGGTTTCGGTTTTGAGCCCTTGGTGGGTGCAGGCTGTGAGCTGCATTTGGTTCGCTTCCAGAGGTCCTAAGAGGGTTGTTTCGTGGTCCTAGAGGGTTGGCGTCGTACCTGGTTCGTGGGTGAAGGCCGGAGCCAAGCACCTTGGTCGCGCGATCATCCATGCGTGCGGGAGTGGAGAATTGCTTTCATGCATGGTTCGGGCAGGGGCTATGCGCAGGTTTAGGCTGAGTTGTGATGGTCCAGAGAGGTCTTGGGGTGGTCTAGTCGTAGGTTAGTAAGGGCTGGTCCTTGGCTAGATTCTGATTGGTACGTGCCCTCACATCTGATGGGTTTTCTTCGATTTTAAGGGGTTGTCCGCGATCTGGAGGATATAGCAGGTTTAGGGGCTGTTGGGAAGGTCTGGACCGAGGCTAGGTTGATGCAAAAGATGCTGGTGGAGTCTTGGTTCGAGTTTGGTAAAGTTTGATTAAGGTTCGGAATGATTCGATTCAAAACCGGGGCTTCGGTCCAAGTTTTAAAACGAATTACGAAATCTAGTCCAGGTTCTTAAGTTACATCTAAAAAATGTTTTGTGGGTGTGTTTTAAGGTGTTATGGTAAGTTTGGATTGAATGGAGTCGAAGTTTTAAAGCACAGGGGTAAAATGGGAAAATTAGAGTTTCAGGGGCAAAACGGTCATTTTACACTTGAAAAATATTACGAGTCCTGGCAGTGTCTAGAATGTTAAAATGTTTATTTTGAAAGGTTATGGAATTTCATGAAGAAAAATGATAAATACTAAAAGATGTGTTGCATGCTTGATTTAAAAGGAAAATGATATTTATGCATGTATTTTTTAAAGTGATGGAAATATTGAAAATGTTTTGAATGAAGTGACTTGATTCTGAAGGTAAGGAAATAGAGATTCGTGAGAGACAAAGCTCCAGTGGAATCCGTTTACGGGACAAAGGCCCGTGGGAACCCAACACTGAATTTCCATAGGCCAAGGCCTAGTAACGGAAAAGTTGTTGTTAGTGTCTCCGTCAACTATAGGCTAAGGCACAGAACGGAAAAGTGGTTATTGTTGCCTCACCGCCTTGTACCATAGTTACAGCTGAGATTGATCAATCGATCGAAGGATGAAAGGATGGTCACAATTAATGAACTGATTTCACCCCAAAGGAAATGTATATGGATATGATGAAAGGAAAAGTATATGATAAAAGAAAACGTTTAAATTTATGCATGTTCATGATAAAGTTATTTCATTAAAAGTATTTTTAACTGTTGCATGTGAATGTATACGTATTATATTATAGTTAAGGCTTGTTGAGTCATTAGACTCATTAGGTGTAAATGATGCAGGTGAGGATATTTCTGTTGAGACAGGAGGGTTGGATGAGTGAACTGGCTGGACTGATGATGCACTGAAACCCGAAGACCTTGCTAGTTTTCCGCACAGTTATTGATTTTACAATGTTTTAAATATTTTATGACTTTTATGCGAAGGAGTGGTTTTTTAGAGGTTTTATGACGTTAATGCTACTTTTGAAAAATGTTAGTTTTAGGTTGGTTTAAACGTTTACAATTTTACGACTTTTACTGCAGTTACGGAGTTTTGAGTAAAATAGATGGTGAGTTTATTTTATTGGTGAAAATAGTAAAAGTATATGTATATATAGGCCAAGGGTAAAAAAAATTATAGTATATTTTTTAAAAAATGAGTAAGGGACGTTTCAATTTAGAAATGAGTTGAATAAACACTTGATACAATTTTATTTCTTCTTGTTAATTTAGCTAGATTGACAACTAAATTATATATTCTCGAGTGTCGATGTCACTTGACTAACAAATAAATGCGGAAAGAACTCAAACTGACATATAAGAGCAAATCACAAACAAGGTTGACTAAGTAAGCTTAAAAGTAAACTAAACGTGGAAAATGTGCAAGTATGTTTCTAGATGTTCAGAGAGTCAAAACTCTTACGTCACTCATTTTTCCTTTTTGAAGGCTCAAACTAGAAAACTTTGGATAGTACAAGTAATTTGCAAAATATCGGTTCAGTTTGGACATAAACACTGTCAAACTGAAACTCCTAGTACATCTTAACTGATGATGAACAGTAAACAGAATGTTGTTCAAATGCAATGAACTACAATATTGTTATATATTATCACTTAATGATCTTTAATGATCAAATACAGTTCTTGGTAAGATGTGTTCGACTGACTAAATTTGATTCAATACTTGAAAGCTTGAGTCCTTGAATTTATGTGGAAATCGTACTTCTCCTAAACTGAATCAATTCTCTATATATAGATATCTCAAAAAAAAAAAAAAAGATATGTTCCAAACAAAAAGTGTCTGTTGACTTGTCTTTTGTCTATGTTAACATTTTTTGTCAATAGTACATTGTTGCGATCAGTATTGTACGAATAGTAATCATCAATTTTGTCTTCTGGTGTAAACTGATTATGTTGTAAACTGATTCTGTTGAAAACTGAATGAGAAAAACTGATAAACTGATAAGAGATATTTCAGTTTAGGATTCGAGTGTAGATCAGTTTAGCTAAGATCAGTTTTACCTTTATTATTTGTTAACGTCAAAACATAAGAATTTGTGTTCCAACAAAAATTATTATAATATTTATGAGGGTTTGCGATGTAATTTATGCTTAATTTTTGCGAAATTCATTAGATTATTTTTGAATTCGTAAAATATTATTTTGAATTTTTGTAATAACTCGAGTTCGGTTATTAATAAAGTATGGTTTAAACATGATTAAGTATCATTATCTAAACAATTAAAGGAGTGTGTAGTTAACCATGATTTTATGTAGGGATGCTTAACGGGGGGTTTCAACCTGGAACCATCCCGTTAAGAATTGCTTCGGAATCGGTTTGGAGGAACCGGAACCGAAATTGGCCCAAAACAACTTTCGCGGGAACGGGACCGATTCCGGTCCTCTATATATTGGCCTTTTTTCATTCACTTTGTTGGAATATGTTTTTATTACCTATCTTTCAATATTCATTTATAATACAAACTTTTCTCTTTGTTAAATATTATATACATAATTAACAACTTAAAATTTTATAACGACATGTTCAGTTCCGGAAGAAGACGATCTGATGATCATAAAAACCGAAATTTTTAAAAATTGTTTTAATTTTTTTATAGTAGTATAATCGAAACAATATTATTATTTTCAGTAGTATAATTGAAACATTTTTTTATATAATATTTGTAATTTTCTCTATGTTATTTTATTGTAATTTTCCTAAACGTCACATTTGAAATTTTATAATGAATTGTTAATTTGATGGTTAATTAACCAAGATGGTAATTATGTATGCGCAAAACATGATCAACAAACAAAGATTATTGAACTTAACTAAAACATCTGGATCATCAATACGAAGAAATCTATGCAGCAGAACCACATTCACTGTAATTGTTTTAGCTAAAAATTGAAATGTTATTCTAAAGTTGAAATTTCAATAAATAAATATTTATTTTTTTGATATTGTTTGCAATTTTTAATATAGTATTATTTAATATCCGAAAAATCTATAAAAAAAAAAAATTTAAATTCTAAGCATAGGCGCCTCAACATCTCTCATCGGTGCTTCAGTGCCTAAGCCAAGCATTCACTATAAAAACCACCTACAGTGAGCTCGGAACCGGTCCGGAACTATCGAATTGAGATTCCTATACGAATTGGAACTGGAACCTGTTAGAGTAGATGCTCTGCAAGCCAACTGTTGGCTAGGGATTTTATTGACTCAGTTGTAATTAACAATCTTTATTTTAATATAATTCATTATTTCATGGTTTGTTATTTCTTTATCTGTATACCCATGTTATCAAACATAGATAAAGACCTTGATTATACTTTAATA
Source organism: Primulina huaijiensis (assembly GCF_012295235.1). NCBI lineage: Eukaryota > Viridiplantae > Streptophyta > Magnoliopsida > Lamiales > Gesneriaceae > Primulina > Primulina huaijiensis. The sequence continues at coordinate 9,548,113 of NC_133323.1, read as the reverse complement.
CAAATGATTCGTAATTCGATGTTGAAACTCGTTTGTAAACACTGTATGATCTAAATTCGTTCTTAGTCGATTCAGCCGCCTGAAATATGGATAAAGGTCGCTTGAGCTCGAGACTAGCATCTGTGATGTTATGTACTGCGTTTCTTGGTAAGGGCATAGAGATGTCCAAACATGCAGATGGGTAGTCATATGATGATTATACGGAACAACCCTCCCTCGGACTTTCCAAGTGGTTATCATTCATCGAGAGGATAAGTCCGTGGTTATGATTGTACACCATTAGTCCTTACGACCCGGGACAACACTGAGGCTCTATATGCTAGGGCTGTGCTTTGACTCGTTTACTGGCTCCAGGAGAGTCATCAGGTGGCGAGGTTGGGTACAATTGCGAAACATATAGGAGCCAGTGCATTGTAGTCGGGGATTCACCGCTCACCTGCGGGTGTGGATATCCTATGTGATCTGATGAAATTATAGTGCATGGAATTTGTGGCCAGAATATGAGATGTACGTTAGAGAAGGAGTTCTCGAACGGTACATGCGATGCCACTATTTATAGTTGTCACATAGTTATCGATTAATATGCAACCCTCGATAAACCAATGTTTGCATATTCGATCGAGATATATGAGATGAAAGGACCGTAATGTACGTTAATCATAATCGACTGGTTTTGCAGGCACTATCAGTGATACCTAGGGGATCATGGGACGATGCTACTAGACGCTCTTACCATGATCCGATGGGTGCAATCAGAAATGAGTTCTAACATTCTTGATCAAAGTGTTGATGAAAAGAATGGGGCTAACTAGGGTAAGCCCGAATAAAGGATTATGTCTAGAATCACAAAGAGTTGTGAACCCACAGCTAGTTGTATCTCTGAACCATTGAGGGTCACACAAGCACTGGATCGTTTGTTCTCGTTGAGAGAATAAATTCAAGAAGTTGAATTTATATTATATAGTAAATTCATGGAGTTGAATTTATGATAATTAAATTTTGAGAGAATAAATTCAAGGAGTTGAATTTATAAAATTTGAGAATTTAATTTATTAAACTCAAATGTTGGGTTTATTAAATATTAAATTTTGGAGGTGATGAAAATTCAAGTAGTTGAATTTATAATTTAAACAATAAATTCAAATGTTGAATTTATAATGTATTTAATTTATTAAGCTCAAAAGTTGAGTTGATTAATTAATAAATTAAATATGGTGGGTAATATGTTTAATGGACTTGTAGGAGTACAAGTCCAACATAATAATTAATTAAAGTTTTAATGGACCTTGATTAAATTAATTAAATTAGTTGGACTAGCACAATTAATTAAATCAAGCCCATTAATGTTAATTATGTAATTAGGCTATGACTTAATTATAAATAGGGGTTGCAAGTCATAACCCTAGCCTACTACAACCATTGTTTTCGAAAAACCACTCCTCCAAAGAAAGGAAAAATCGGCCACCTTCTTTTAAGAAAGGTTTTTGAGCCGTCTCTCAAATAATCTTCTCCTACGTTAAATCTCTTCTAATATTTATAGTGCAATTTGGAAGATGATCAAACAATTCAGTCATGGACCTGATTAGACGAAACGAAAGGAGTCTCTTGAAGAAAGTTCGTAGGGATTCATCAAGAGCTAATCCGTTTATACCGGATTAGTTGGAGCCAAGTGAATTAATTCACAAAGGTATAAACTTTCTAACATCCTATGTATGTTTATGAAAACCATACGAACGCCCTATCATATATATTTTGATTGTCAAAATAAATAAAATTTTAAAACTTTCGCTGCGTTTGGGCGTGTAGAAAACCGAGATCCAACAAAACCAAACCCGTTTTCGACCGGTTTCGTCTTGTTCCCGGACATCCGGCAACGGAAAAGATAGGAAACGGATTGGAACTGGCACCAGAGAACTGTTAAGCATGCCTATTTTCCAGGGAGAGATATTTTGGTGATTTGGCCTAAAGTAAATGGTATCAAATTCTTGAAGTAATATGCAGTTTAATTCTGAACTTGAAGTTTCGTGGTGGATCAGAGTTATTATTGGTGGAAGCAGGTGATCAAAGGCGTGTCATTCGTCTTCCTCCTCAGAATCAGGGCAAGGTAGGAGGTGCCAAGTTTATAGATCGAAATCTGGTAATCACAATGCGTTAACTTAGCTATCCTACAGAGATCAAGTTTTTCGTCTTTAAAGATAATATGCCCGTCTCCTGGCTTTCGATTGTTTTGTAAATGTGTGGGAAAGGCCTGTGTAAAACCAGACGAGATTTGCTTAAAATCTGACATAATAAAGCAACTTTTTAAGTGTAAGGCCTCCAAGATTTGAGCAATAGCTGCATCAGCAGACCCTGCTTGGTTGAAGAATTGATTTCCTATGTTAATTCATGCACTTTATCATTCTGCCTTTGTTCAGAAAATGATGATGAAACAAGCTAGAAAGTTGATATTTGGTTAATATTTGACTTCATAGTTTTAAAAACGGACAATTCCAGTTAATATTTGGTAGAGTCGGAACCAAACTGCTTATATAGAGTTTCTGTCCCGATTTATTTGAATCAATTGAACTGAAATTAAGTTAGAGACATGGCTACAATTTTAGATTTCGGGACCGATTATATTCCTGTAAAAATTCGTGTAATCCATGTGCAGCCGTTGGATCTTAACCCTTTGGATAATAACTCGAGTATACGGTTTTGATTAAATCGTATGATACATATGTTACTCATATGTTTAGTGAGATTCTTGATTTTTTTTTATTGCCAGAAACCTGTCTGCCAAAAAGCCTTAAAATAAAAACAAAAACAAAAATGGGACAATTTCAATCCAGGGATTTAAAAAACATCAAGATTTAAGACTAATTGTCCCATTTCCACCTTCGGCCAGCCTCTTCGAGAACCTTTGCACGCCCTTGGCTTTTTCTTGCTTCATTCTCAACCCAAGATCTGCACGGTAATTTCTCATAGTTACAAACTAGTTGGCTAAAAGATTGATGTATAACATAGAAAACAAAATTGTTCGACGGAACCAGTATCAAATCCCAACAATGTTTTTACCTCAGAATTCGAAGGGCTTCTAATTCAGCTTCCAGTACCGATTTTGTATCAAGCAATGCTTCATAATTCATCTCTAAGTCATGTCGCGTTTTCTTCACATTAATCTGCTCATCGGTGAGCTTCACCCTCTCAGAATCAAATCTTTCTGACATTTCGACAACTTCTGAATTTAATGTAGAAAGCAACTGTTTCTGACAATCCAAAGCCGCCTGCTGCTTTAACAATTCAGCCAAAGAATTTTCATGAAAAGTTTTCTCCTGTTCCAAATCAGTAACTGATGTATGATAATCCTGTTCCACTTCCATGCCTCGGCTTCTTTCTTCTTCCATCTTTCTCACCCAAAGATCCTTTATTTCACCTCTCTCTAGAAGCTCCGACATTGCTTCTTTCATTTCACGTTGTCTTGTAATATTTTCTAATTCAAGTCTTGATATTTCAGCACGTATAAATTCTGACAATCGTCCACATGTCAGTGCTACTGCTGCTTGTCCCTTTGTGCAGGGTTTATTAGGTTGTAATCGCCGGTACTGCCCTGTGATTTAAAAAAATGTAGTTCAGTCATCGGTTCAAACCTTAAAATTAGTAAGATATATACAAAAGATCATGGTTCTCAATGGCCCAAGGTTCACCAAGTCGCATGGATACTATAGAGCCTAGGTGAAACGCACAATACAAGGATCATTAATGCATAGTAATCTAAACTTTTAATATGTGGAAAAAGTTTCAAAACAAGAAACTGCAAATCGTAAGAAGTGCAAAAAGGCAGACACTTCATGGTTTAGGCGCTCGCTTCATTCCCTGAGTCTTAGCTATGTTGCGCTTCGCTTTCGGTGTGCATGTTGTGCACTTAGATGGAATTATTCACTCACGTGAATATGGAATTATTCATATATATTCCATATCCATACAGATAGAGAGTGGGTAAGAAAAGGATGTGTTTAACAATATGTGCAACAACCGTAAGTGCCACTGTCTTTAATGAGGGAAACTGTTTATGTGATGTACAGCAGCAGCCTCAAAATTGCCTATTCTTTTCCATACAACGAATGTGCAACATTCCTGTGCAAAGGGAGAGAGAAGAATGAAAAGTGGAGAATTAGCCATTACCAAAAACTCCTCTTAGTATGCTCTTTTCATTAGCAAGAAAATCCACAAAAATATCCGACAATAAATCTGAAGAGATTGCCTTCACATCAAGAAATCCAATGTTCTTCCTTGACATCTGAACTGTAAGAAAAGTCATAATTTAAGAAAACTTTGATATTGCCATGTCTAAGATACATAAAAACAGCTACAAGTATTGAGATTGAATTTCTTCACCTCTTGACTAATTCCTGGCATCACTTTATACTCTGTTTTTGCTTTCCAACTAACCAAATCTTGGCGAGTTATAAACCTATCATGAAACCAAATAAAAAATTTAGATATACAAACTTGGGGTGAGGTACAGGAGATCTGTGGCAGGCGGTTTTTTTTCTGTTTTTTTTTTCCATTTTTCCCTGTCTGGGCTGTAGTTGCTGAAGGGGAAAGAGAAACAATTAAAGTACCTCTCAGGGAAAAAACTGTCGCAGGCTTCACTTTCTACATTGCTATTCAGATTTGAACTGTAACTTCCACCTGGTAGTTTGCTTCTAACAATACCAGTTTCAGCTAAAGCTGTAGTACAACTTCGATATCCACTTAATTCCACAACAAACATTTTATCTCAAAAAGTTGTTTTAACCAAAACGTACATTGGATGTATTCAAAATCTGGATCTTGAATGCTGACATCATCAAAGGCAATGGACATAGAGCCAGAAAGTGCAGCAGACGGAATTACCTGATGCTTCCTACTTCTGCATATGAAATATGACTCGAGTGTTGAGCATTGGCTAAGAGCAAACGAATATATTTTATAAAAGACAGATCTAGGTGAATCTACCACTACCTCTCTAGCTGTGAATTTGCCCGAACTAACCATCTCGCATATTCCCGTCTTGTACATAATTCATCTGCCCTGGCATCATCTTCAATAATCTGCATGGCATGGTAATAATAGCAAGAAAAAATAAAGTGAGCTGAAATGCATTGACCTAATTGCAGAAGCATGAAATCAAAATTTCCCTCAAGAAATTTTGTAGTCTCACCATGAGAATAAATGAATCTGCGATGGTCATGCAGAGAAATCATGTATTTGTCACACATTCTACTCAAGAAATATCTATTTTACAGCCTTAGTTCAGCAAAACTCATTAAACATATATTGAAAAACTGAAAGATGACAACAATCATAGTCATACTAAGGTTGAGTTTGCAAAACCATACAAGACATAGCACCAATTAAAAACAATAATGTCCATCCTTTATATTGGACAAAATGAGCTTCCATATTTACAGCTCTTGTGACAAAATCTGAAATTCAAGCATTCTGAATCCCATTTGGTTTAAAAATCTAAGCTTTACTAGCAAACTAGTATAGACAAGATGATTTCCAAACATCAATAAGAAAATAGTCAGTTGATAATATCATTTCCAAGTTTGTTACTAAATGAAGGCACTTGAAAGATATATTTTCAACAATGTGAGATATGCCACCAAATATACCTTTAGTATCTTTAATGCACCAAGAGCTTCCTGCTGAACTGAATCCACAGTAAATGGAACAAGAATTCGATCTAGTTTTCTGTCTTTTATTGAAACCGGTGCTGTTTCTATAGCAATCGAGAACAGCTAAATCAGAAAATCAAGCTATGGAAGATTATTACAAAGGCGGGTTTACTCATGAAGAGAGAGACCATCAAGAAATAATATCAATTCACATGCATCAATAGACCCATTCAACTTCAAAAATCATGAAATCTAGATCACCTATCTCCGTGAATGAATCTGACGCACGACCCACTTGATCCTCAGCTATGTCAGCATCTCCCATTTTCTCGTCAGAACTAACGTCTTCATTTGTGGTATCAACCGTACTAGTTAAAAAAGCCAACTTAAAGGCATGCAAAATACGAAATGGACTTGTGATTCGAAACCCATAACCTGATGAAGCAAAGTACAAACTACATGAATTTTCCCCAGTTAAATTTGCATCCTACACATCAATCCGTAGTTAAAAACAAGGCGTCATAGTTTCATACAACTTAAAAACGCAGAGGAATTACTCCAAATTCGAAGTCTGAATCATAACACTTGAAATTGAATTTTTTTTTCTGTTGTCTGTAGGGTAAGGAGACGCGATCACAAATATGTAAAGCAATCTTAAACAAAAGTATTAATAAATAATTAGCAACGATTTAAACATTTGAGTCTAGGGTACTATATTTACTTGAGACACAGAAATAGGCGAGCAACCCAACAGCTGAAGCTCCAATTCCGACTGCCACAAATCTAGACAAGCCTGCAAAATCCATTTCACAAGTAGCCTCGATTATTCCAACTTTTACATAATATATCTAAAATAAACGTTCACAGAAACGATAAAGATAACACGTTTACTCTTTTTAATCACCGGTTTCTGAGCAGATTCTTCAACCTCCCATCCATTATACTCATTAAACCCAACTCTATCCCAAGAAATCCAAGAAAATTCACGAGTTGAGTTCTTCGGAGCAATTGAAGCTGCGACATAAAAAGAGCTAGAGTTTCTGGGCTTGATGAAAAAAGGGTTAGCAGGAAAACAAGATTTCAAACGGCGCTGACATAGGACGCGAGAATTCGAATACAAAGAGAGTGAAAACGATGCCTCCGAAGAACACATTTTCAAAAACTAGAATTTTTCCAACCCCCAGTTTTAGCAGAGAAAAGTGGTAGGGAATTAGGGGAAAGGGACTCTATTATAAATTTTTTTAAAAAAAAGATTCATAAGTATATTTATTTTTATGAACTTATGTTTTAAATTTAAATTCTTTAAACACACGATTAAATCAACAGAAAACAAATATTTGTAAAATAACAGAGAACCTCCCACCTTAAACCTTCCGTTCCCAGAAAAACCCTTCACTCGAGTCGACGCAAACTCAATCATAGGAATGGGAAACGAAAATGTGGTAATTTTCACGTTTATTTCGATTTTTTGCTTCTGCGTTTTTGTCGATTTAAACTTTGCTGCGTGCGGTGTGCGTCGTGTTGAAGAGATCGACTGTGCTTTTATGGTCGACCTAGTGGCATGATCTCTTTGGTCGACCACAAAAGTTGGTCGACGTGTGGACGACCAATTTTTTTGGTCGTCCATTTTTTTGGTCGACCAACTTTTGTTCTCGACCAAAAAAGTTGGTCGAGCATGTGTGGTCGACCAATGTTTTTAGTCGACCAATCTTTCCTAACTTTACTAACGTATTGATTTTTTGTCACATGTCTATTTGCCGAGAAAACTGGGCAGGGATGCAATATTTCGATGCAAATTGACAATTCAATCGAGATATAAAGAGATTGCTGAGAAGATTCATCTTTATTTGAACAACGATGAGAGAACCCATTTTTTCGAGCAGTCGCCTTTTGGTAATTTGGTTAGGTATTATAGAGATTTTAACATTTCCAGTCAAATTCTATTGTATTTAATGAGTAATCAGATAGTTGATAGTAGTAGTGATGATTTGTGGATGGTGGTACGCAAAAGGCCACTTAGATTTTTTTTTATTAGAGTATTGCTTAATAACGGGACTCGATTGCGATATAGAGCCCGAAGATTTACCAGATAGATGTGTATTTGACACCACACACTTTGTCGGTAAGTCTTAAATAGTTTTGAGTGATTTGGAGGGAAAGATTATTGTCCAAGAGCAGAATGATACTGGTATAGAGGTGGAGAAGATAAAGATGGCTAGTCTATACTTTTGTTGTGCCGTATTCGGTGAGGCGACTAGGAAAAAGACGACGAAGATCGACCCTAAATACTTGAGGCTTGTAGATGATTTGGATAAGTTCAACCATTATCCCTGGGATAGAGTAGCCTATCGGGATGCGGTCCGATGTTTGAAAAAGGACATCTTAGGGCGATATAATTACCTCACCGAGACACAGGGTCGGAAAGAAGTTGACGGCAGCTTCCTTGTCGGTGGTTTTGTTCTGCCTCTGCAGGTATATTATTTTTTGAATGTTAAAGTGGATTTGTTATCTTTATTTCTACTAGTAACATTGTTTGAAATTTATGTTACAGATCCTCGCTTACGAATGTTTTCCGAGCGTGACACAAAAGTTAGCAAGGAGAAGAGATGTGGATGGTTTGATGTTGCCCAGGATGTTTCAGTGGGTGACTAACACGTGGCCGTCAAACCGTGCCCCAACTGGTGTTGATATCGCTGCAGCCTTTGGTGCTTCTGCTATAGATGTAAGTAATATGAATTGATTTGATATAATAACTGTGGACATTAATTTTAATTAATCTGATCTGTTATTAATTATATGCAGGATTGTCTTGGTTTTTTGACTCCTACTCCTGAGGAGCTAGTTTCACCTTATTACACGACCGGGGTTTTTGTTGATTCTGTGCCTGATGCGGTCATCACTCGGGTGCTCGAGCTCTAGAGGCAAGGTCAAACAGTCATATGTAGCGAGCACCTTCTGGAGTCTCCCTCAGTCCAGCACACGCCTTCTGCACATTCAAATCCCAATGTTTTCGGCACCGTTTTTGGTGATATCAGTAGATCAGTCCAGCACACGTTTCTGCACATGCATATCCGGACGTTTCCGGCACCCGTTTTGGTGATCTCAATAGATCCAGCTCTAGCACCAGTTCTTCTACGCATACGGGTCCTAGAGTCCACTTTGGACTCAATCTTTCTCGCCACCCATCACCCTTGGAGCATCGTTTCGAGAGGCGGTTGACTACGTTGGAGGATTCCGTTACGTCTATGCATGCTAAGATGTCAGCAGGATTTATTGAGACCAGGGCGTGTATCCGGAATATAAATATGGCTTTAGATGACTTGAAAGCGAGTTTTAATCTTGGTCTCGATGAGTTGAGATCGAGTTTGACTGAACAGATTAGAGCTGGTTTTGCTGAGATGAGGTTTAACATGACAGTGCATCAGGAAAAAGATTATAACATATCCTATAATCTTCCATCCGAGGCAGATTTTGGTGAGTTAATTTTATTAATTAAATTTATGTTTATGTCATTGAATGATTTTGTAGAATTGTCATTATTATTTTAATTTGTTTAATATACGTTGTTAGGTGTGGATGATAATCTGGCTAGGGAAATTGACAGTAGTAGCCAAACACAACATATATATGAGTCTAACCTTCCAGTCATTACAGAGGAGTCCTCAGAAGGTGAGGTAATGCACTTTTTTGATTCTATATTTATGTATAGTATATTAAACAATAAACTTTTTGTTTTTAGATATTCAAGTGACTCCGGATTCGCGTATGTCAGGTGGCGAGGCAACCACGTCGAGAGGTTATTACACTACACCTTGTCTATTCATATTTTCATTAAAGTTGTTATTATTTTAATTTGTTTAATGTACGCTGTTAGGTGTGGATGATAATCTTGGTAGTGAAATTGGCAGTAGTAGCCAAACCCAACAGATATTTGAGCCGAACCTTCCAGTCATTACAGAGGAGTCCTCAGAAGGTGAGGTAATGCACTTTTTTTGATTCTATATTTATGTATAGTATATTAAACAATAAACTTTTTATTTTTAGATATTCAAGTGACTACGGATGCCCGTATGTTAAGTGGCGAGGCGACCACGTCGAGAGGTTATTACACTGTACCTTGTCTATTCATAGTTGCATTAAAGTTGTTATAATTGATCAATTTACGTAGCGAACCGTCAGTTTGGGGCAATTATAGATGACGGTGTGAGGCCACTTGCGGAGACCGTGACACTGAAGGTAAACAACTCGCTGGCGCGAGTTCGGGCATTGATGCTCGACCGTTCGCCAAGTAGGATTCGAGGTTTTTATGGCGAATATGAGAAGTCGTTCTACGGGCCCATGGCAATCGTAAACTCGTGTGTCGAGATCTCTGTAAACATTTACAAAGCGTGTAAATTTGTAGAGCACTTATTTTAAAGCATTGAAAACATTTTTTTATGTTGAATTCAGCACATCGGCGAAGTTCTCCGTGGATTGCTTGAGATGCATATCCGACATCCTGAGGTGATGTCCCCAGATGTGTCGTTGATGGACAGACATTTCTACACTTCGATGTCAGTATTGGACGATGATAAAGATAAAGTTGTCAACACAAATCTGGTAGGGATAGTGAAAAGCAGTGATCCAGAATGGCCGTGTCTCTCGTGGGAAAAGGCACGAAGAATTCTCATCCCTGTCTACAGAGGTAGGCGCTGATTTTTGCTAAAACTCGTTACACAGGTGAATAAGTGCATTATATTTGACTTGCAGCGAAGGCACGATCCCAACTTCAAAGATCTGAATGAGGAAATAGAGCCTATACTTATAAATGTTGCTCGTCTGCTATCCATTGTTGGGAACAACCCACACCTCGAGAGGCCATGGAATATAAAGCTACATGATGAATTCCATGCCAAGATTAAACAGTAAGTTGTCATCTTTCTATTTAAAATATAATAACTTCATTATTCTTTTTTTTTTAATTACACAGTCTTTTTTTTTTTCACAGTGAAGATTCCGGAGCATTTGTGTTAGCTGTTGCTGGATATGCTTTGTCTAGGAAGAGTGAGAAATTTGACTAACTTTAGATGACATATTAGTATCTGAGTTTAGATATTTTTTAGCTTGTAATATGTTCTTTAATGATTGGTCATTGTGATGTATCGGACAATTTGATGTAATTATTGGACATTATTTTTTATGTAATTCCGAAGTAGTTTTTTGGTCGACAATTGTGCTTTATGATCGACCATTGTGCTTTATGGTCGACCCCTACGCTTTTTTGGTCGATCGATGTGTTTTTTGGTCGACCACTTTGCTTTGGTCGACCAATGTGCTTTTTGGTCGACCAATGTTGCTTTGGGGTTAGGGGTTTAGGGTATAGGGTTTAATTTCAAAATTATGTTATATGTTTTATTTGACATGTGTCGCAATCTCAAAATTATGTTACATTTAAAAAGATATGAATCGTAATTTCATATTTATGTTATATGTTATAATTTACATTTGAATCATAGAATCACAATTATGTTACATTTAAAAAAATATGAATCATAATTTCACATTTATGTTATATGTTATAATTTACATTCAAATCATAGAATCACAATTATGTTACGTTTTAAAAAAATATGAATCGTAATTTCACAATTATGTTATATGTTTTAACATTTGAATCAAAGAATCATAATCTCACAAATTTGTTATATTTTAAAAAATATGAATAATAATTTCACAATTATGTTATATGTTTTATTTGACATGTGTCACAATCTCACAATTATGTTACATTTAAAAAAATGTGAATCGTAATTTCACATTTACGTTCTATGTCATAATTACATTTGAATCATAGAATCACAATTCTGTTATATTTTAAAAAATATGAATCGTAATTTCACATTTATGTTATATGTTATAATTTACATTCAAATCATAGAATCACAATTATGTTACGTTTTAAAAAAATATGAATCGTAATTTCACAATTATGTTATATGTTTTATTTGACATGTGTCACAATCTCACAATTATGTTACATTTAAAAAAATGTGAATCGTAATTTCACATTTACGTTATATGTCATAATTACATTTGAATCATAGAATCACAATTATGTTATATTTCAAAAAATATGAATCGTAATTTCACCTTTATGTTATATGTTTAATTTAAGTATGAACATTTTAAAAAATATTAATCGTGATTTTAAAATTATGTTAAAATTTTTTCGACCATTGTAATTTATGGTCGACCACTAAGTTTTTTGGTCGACCATTGTGCTTTATGGTTGACTCCTATGCTTTTTTGGTCGACCATTGTGTTTTTTGGTCGACCACTGTGCTTTTTGGTCGATCAATGAGCTTTTTGGTCGACCAATGTTGCTTTGGGTTTAGGGATTAGTTTCATAATTATGTTATATCTTTTGTTTGACATTTATCACAATCTCATAATTATGTTACATTTTAAAAAATTTTAATCGTAATTTCAAAATAATGTTACATTTTTTCGACAATTAATAATATCAATTTTAAAAAAAAACATATATTTAACTTGAGCAAACTTGCAATTTGGGCCGTAATTTCAAAATAATGTTACAAGTCGACCATAACTTCCAGCCTATCTATCTTTTGCTAAATTCACCGATTGAAGGAATTCTGTTTTGTTTTCTTATGCCAACTCTCTTCTCCAACAAAGGAGGCAACACCAATGGAAAATTNATTGGCTGCTATCGTGATAGTGCGTTTGAACTGTGAATCAAATCTANTCTGAGTAAGTCATGCACCATGACATTGTAGAATAGTACTCTGAACACATATCATATAAATCAATCTTGGCTAACCAACTGGCTGCGATGGCATGAGCACATGGGATTCTATCAATATCAAAAACTCGACATGTGCATCTTTTTTATTCCTGGTCCACTATGGCTGAATGTCCACGGCTCCTAACATCAAACTCCAAACGTCTTAATTCAAAAACTTTCATTCCTTGGGCATCAGTGAACCTGATACGAAGAAGCCCCTCAATGGTAGGGGTCAGATTAGTGTTACTTGCNACTACCAAATTTTCAAGTTTAAAATAGATAATATTATCTTAATCTCGAGCTTTATAATTCTGTACACGATAAAATTATCTACACAACTTAGATAACCTTAAAACAAATCTTATATTCNTCCGTTTGTCGTCATGATATTGTAACGGGTCTTCAGACAATATGCTCGAGTCCATCTATCAAGTGAGTCTCTTTCATCCAAATATTGCGCTGCCTCAGGATATCTATTCCTAAATTCATTGTATGCAATATCAAACTCTAAAGGCTTATAAATTTTTGCAATGTGCAAAAACATTTCGGTTGCACCCTTTTTTTTGCTTCTAGTTTTCATGTTTTGGGATAAATGCCACGTACAATGACCATGATGCGCATATCTATAGAAAATAGTAACCGCATTAATGATTCCTTAATGCCTGTCTGAAATTATCACCAATTCATCCTCGTCTGGTACTGCTTCTAACAACTTCGTTAAAAACCAACTCCGCGAAGAAGTACACTCGACATCTACGATTTCCCATGCCAAAGGATATTGGTGATAATTTCCATCTTGTGCCGATGCCACCAGTAAAACACCATTATATTTGCCTTTCAACTGCGTACCATCAATTGATACAACTTTCCGCATGCTTCGATATCCTCTGACACATGCACCAAAGGCAAGAAACGTATACTTGAATCGATTTTCCTCGTCAACAAATATGTCTGTTATGCTTCCTCGATTCATCTGCTCAACCATGTGAAAATAACAAGTCAATTTAGTAAAACTCTTCGTAGGATCACCTTTCAACATATTGTCTGCTAGTTCTTTCCCTTTCCAAGCCTTGTAGTATGATATATCAGCATTCATACTATTGTGCATCATCGCCATCACCGCTTTTGGTACAATTGGCACTGGATGACCTTGGAAATTATCCACCAACATATTACAAACAACAGCAGAACTCGCTCCACGAATTCTCTTTCGTCTCCCAGTCAAACCACATGTGTGTGTATTGAAATATGTTCGAACGGAGAATGCACGTGAATCATTCTTAATCTTGGAGGTCCAGATTCGCCACTTACAATCAGACACTACACATTTTGCGGCGTACACTTTTTGGCTACTTTTAACCGTCTCGTTTCAAATTCAAAGCGAGCTTCCAAACTTATTCTAATCAGCTCTTTTTTCACCGCTTCTCGGTTTGGAAACTCTTGACCAACAAACAAGTTTGAACTATCCGTGACTGAAAATGTGTCATTATCAATATCCACATCCACAAACAAATTTGTGTCATTACTTGCAACCACATTTGCCTCGACCTCATTTGCGTCATTACGTGCTTCATCATATAACTCGTCTGTGTTACCAAGATCAACATGCATGGCATCCACATTATGTGCTTCGTCGAAAAAGTCACTGCTATTATTACGATCCACAGAAACAATATTCAAGTGAAAATAATCATCAAAATGTCTCTGTTCGTTATAATTGCAATTGTTTTCATCAATACCATATCTGTGCACATTATCAAAAACATCAAAAGAAGCAACACGTTCTATTTCAACTTAAAGCACTGGCCTACTTCTCGGACAACCAAGATACAAATATGCTTTCAAATCATGGTCATTCTCTATATAAATCGGTTGAATATTGCACGGAAAATCTAGAAGATAACTCAACCTCAAGTTGGCAGTATCTTCTACTTTCCCAGCTCTATATACTTCACTTTTTAAATTTTCAACAAACTTTGCATTGGACCCTGGATTCCATTTATATACCAGTTGCTCCGTCACGTCCCATTTTCCATCGAAATGAACAACAATAACTGTTGGCATATCTACAAAATTCACCAAAATATACAAAATATGATAATTAGAATGGGCAAAATTTTTTAATAATAAAAAAAAGCGTGGCCACACAAGGTCGACCAAACATTTACTGGTCGACCAAGAAAAATTTCTTGATCGACCAAAATTAAGTCGGTCGACCAAAAAGAATACATCTCGGTCGACCGACTTAATTTCGGTCGACCGAGAAATCTTCTTGATCAATCAAACGTGGTCGACCAATAAAAGTTTGGTAGACCAAGAAGAATTCTTCTTGATCGATAGTTTTGGTCAAAACAAATTCTTTATTATTAATTTTGGTCGATCGCTGCATGAACAAAACAATGAACGAATGGGGTTCAATGAAAATGAAAATTGAGAAAACTTACTGTGATTTTTCTTCAAATACAGACGAGCAGGAGTAGATCTAGATCTGAGGAATGAGCAAAGGTGAGCATAGCAACAACAGGTGGTCAATTTCGATTTAATGTAATGTCCAAGCAGTATATGTGGTAGATGAGGTCTTTAAATTTGGGAAGTGGTAACCCAATCCATTTTTTAATTGGGGAAGATGTGTGAGAAGAAAGAGAAGATAACAATTAATTTATTAAGTTAGAAGTTTAATTAAGGTTTAATGTAATAATCAAGAATCAACTCCTTCTTTTTTTTAAAAAAAAGTCAGAGTCTTTTTTTTAAAAAAAAGGTCAGAGTCCTTTTTTTAAATCCTTTATGTTTTAATCCCATTTTTTTAATTGGCTCTTTTTCACTATGATTACAATTTATATAATTAATTAATAAAATAAATAATTTTGTTTTACCTAAATCATTGAAATTCTCCTATTTTAATAAAAATCCATTATTAATGTTGCAATATTATGGATGTCAAGATAATTAAAGATTGAGTAATCATATTTTTGAAGATGGCAGAGAATCGTAATCATATCAATTTCTTTTGATATTATAATTATCTTATCTAAGGATTTCTTGTACCTATAAATATGTCATCATGTAATTCATTTGATATATGACAAAAACTTGTGTGAGACGGTCTGACGGGTCGTATTTTGTGAGACATATCTCTAATTTGGGTCATCCATGACAAAATATTAATTTTTATGTTAAGAGTATTACTTTTTATTGTAAATATCGGTAGGGTTGACCCGTCTCACAGATAAAGATTCGTGAAATCGTCTCACAAGAGACCTATTCTTGATATATTGAATTGGCTTGTTTTGCTTGCTTTTGCTTTGTATTCTCTCTGGTTAGTATTTTGCATTTATTTATAATATGGTATTAGCACTATTTTTCTTTTGTTTTTATTGAAAACGTTACGTCTCTCACCATCACAGATTTAAAAAGATTTTTTTGTATCTAATCCGATGCATATTTATTTTGTTTAATTAATATGCATTACTTTTCGGAATATTTAAAATCAAAACAGAATATCGATATCGCTTTTCGAACACATAATTAATGTTTACAAGAAGATCGAGATTTCACGTATATACATCATTCATGTTCAACTCTTCAATATTTTTATTTTAATTATGACATGTTTGTTTGTTATTTGATGAATACAAGTTGATATGAAATATTGTAATTATGTTTAAACGTTTATTGATGGATTTTATATAATTGTTAACATGGATTGTTTTATATAGATTTGATCATGTCAAATATCTCAAAGCTTGAATTTGCCGCTCTTGATATATCTGGAAACAATTATCTCTTTTTGGATAGTAGATGCTGAAATACATCTAGATGTTATGGAAATTGGAAATACCATCAAAGAGGAAAATAGTGAATCACCGCAAAATAGCTCGAAGGCTATGATATTCCTTCGTCACCGTCTTCATGATAGTTTGAAGAATGAGTATTTGACGATAAAATATCCCATCGATCTTTGGCAAAACTTGAAAGAAATATATAGCCATCAAAAGACGGCGATTCTCCCAAAAGCACGTTATGATTGGATACACTTGCGCTTACAAGACTTTAAATCTGTAAGTGAATATAATTTTGTATCAGTTCACAATTGAAACTGTGTGGAGAAAAAATAATTGATGATGATTTGTTGGAAAAAACATACTCCACTTTTCATGCCTCTAATGTGCTTCTTCAGCAGCAATATCGAGAAAGAGGTTTCAAAAAATATACTGAATTGATTTCATGTTTGCTTGTGGCTGAGAAAAATAATGAGTTATTGATGAAAAATCATGAAATCCGTCCCACTGGTGCCAAGCCTTTCCCTGAAGTGAATGTGACAATGCATGATGAAAAGGGAAAAAAAATAAGACCGAATATGGTCATGGTCGTGGACATGGTCATGGGCGCCGTGGAGGAATTTTCATCTATATGGTCGTGGACGTGGAAAACCTCATAGCTACAATGATAGTTATAATCAAAGCGATCGAAAGAATACAAACTACCAAAAGTGGGGTAATGACCAAGAGAAGAAAGTTGAAAGTGGTCGAAATAATAATCCAATGATATCAGAAAATGAGTGTTATAGGTGTGGAGTAAAAAGGCACTGGTATCATACTTGTGGTACGCCCAAACACCTTGTTGATCTATCAAAAGAGAAAACAAAGAATGTTGAGACTAATTTTATTCATCAAGGTGAAGATTCAAATCAAGTCCCACCTCTTTCAGCACATTTTGATATTTCTGATTTCTTTGAAGATCCGGAAGGGAAAATCTATAATTTGATTGGAGATGGAAGCAAGCAAAATTATTGAATATTTATTTGGTAGTATCATATTTATGTGTTATTTAGATTATTTGTTTAGGACGCGATTTTATTCAAATTTTCATGCTCTTTTGATTTGATTTACCTTTAATTATGATGAATAAAAGTTGTTATTTCGTTTTGTTATGAATAAAATCATTTCTTTCTTATTAATTTTATTATTGTTAATAGAATATGGATTTTGGACATGAAGTCAATAATAAAGATTTATGTCTTGTTGATAGCGTGACAACGCATTCCATATTTAAAAGGAATCAATATTTCTCATATTTGGAAATGTAATGTCAACACAATTTCTGGTAGTACAAGTATTATTGAAGGCTTTGGAATGACAAATATTAAATTACATGGAGGGACAAATTTTATAATCAATAATGCATTATTCTCTCCTAAGTCTCAAATAAATTTATTAAGTTTTCAAGATATTCGTCGAAAAGGATATTTTTAACGTCCAAAAAATCAGTTCTCGTAAACCACGTGCATGCAAATTATTTAAATTGCTTTATTTAATTGATTTTAAATGCTTAAATGATACATATTATATGAGTGAAGATTTAATTGCATGATTTCATGAAAATTAAAGATTTTATCTGAACATTCGATAATAGGCTGGGGAAAGATACCGACTACCAAGATAAAAATAATTTTCAATAAATGTTTTTGAGGCTCGATAATATGATCAAATATGATTAAAATTTCTAAAAATGTTGGAGTCCAAATTATTTTACGAGACGAGCTCGATTTTATTTGGGAAGCCGGTTTTAGTCAAACGAAGGACTTTTAAAGGCACAAAAAGTATTATTTTTGAGAACAAATTTTTGTAAACTTTAATTTTACAATTAAATAGGTCTTAATGGGTCTAATTTACATAAGATTAGTGGGTCTAATTACTCCAAAACTTAAAAGCCCACACCCTAACCCATTAACACATAATTTTCAAAAAAAAAATAAAAAGAAACCTAGGGTCCTAAGGTTTCCACTCAGCCGAAATCTTGCACACACCACACACTAAATTTTCGAAAATTTCAAGAGCAAAATTCAAGGATTTTTCGTCGCTCGTTCGTCCTTTTTCGCAACGCACGTCAACGATCGAATATTCGAGCGTTTTTAACGCAAAGACACGCTACTAATCTTTCTTTGGCACCATTCAAATCATATTATGCATGATTTATGTTTTTAGCATGAAAAATATTTGACTACAAATCGCTTAACGTTTTGATGATTATTTTCAAAGTTTTGATGATTCTATGCGTAAATGAACATGTGATGATTTCCAACTGGTATGCTGCCAATATAAGATGTTTAAGGGATGGAAAAATGATCGTTTAAGGTTGGAACATAGGCTGTAACGTTCATGGCTAAGGGAGGATGAACCTAGGGTTTTCTAGGGCTACCCATGGAGTTTGGGGCTATGATGGCTCGGCTAGGGGAGACAGCACTCAGGGCTTGGTTCAGGCCCCGAGTGCGGCTGGATTTATATGCTAGGAGGAGTCCATGGAAGGACAGACTCGTGGCTTGGTGAGGAGAAGCCATGCGCAAACCCTAGGATAACCTAGGGCTCGCGCGCGGCTTGATCCTGAAAGGGGAGGCGTGGCTCGGTTAGGGCTGGTCCAATAGGGTCTAGTAGAGTCCTAGGTAGGTTCCTAGGCGGCTGGAACAAGATGGATCGGAGGAATAGAGAAGCCAAGATTTTAGGGTGATGGATAAAGGTGCGCGGCTAGCTGCAGGAACTAGGGGATAGGTGCATTGGTCAGGGCGAGTCCATGGTGGTCTAGGAGGGTCTATAAATGGTCTGGTCCGTGATGGCTCGAGCGTGGCTCGAGTGTTTGGGGAAAACGTGGACTAGGAAGGGTTAGGGTTCGAAATTGCTAGGAATAAAGGAGGTGGATAGAACCATGGTTGACGGGGTGTGGTTCGTGGCTCACGGAGATAGTTTAGGTATGAAAAGTTTATGTTTAAAGTTTGTGAAGAAAATGTTAAGTTTGAAATTAATTCAGGATTAAAACGCTTCACGGTTTAGTTAATAAGTCAATAAATTGAAATGCTCAAGTTTACGTCTAAGAAAAATGTGAGAAGTCAAATTTAAGCTTATATGATGATTTGGGATAGGCTCGAGTCAATAAAAATAAGATTTTAATGAATATTGTATGTCAATTGGGATAATTGTTGAACATTATGTTGCTCATATTCATACACAAAATGGTTTAGCGGAGTCTTTGATTAAGTGTCTATAATTAACAGCTAGACCATTAATTATGAATAAAACTCCCATATCTGTTTGGGGACATGCTATTTTGCATGCAACATCACTTATACGCATCAGACCGACTAGTTAACATGAATTCTCCATTTTACAATTAGCTTTCGGCTAAGAGCCTAATATTTTCCATATAATAATTTTTGGATGTGCAGTGTATGATCCAATTAGTCCACCACAATGCACTAAAATGGGTCCACAAAAGAGATTGAGAATATATGCTGAATATAATTCTACTTCAATTATCAAATATTTAGAACCAACTACATGAGATGTTTTCATGGCACGATTTTCCGATTGTCATTTAGATGAAACTAGATTTCCAACATTAGGGGGAGAAAATTTAAACCCATCAAGGGAATTGACTTGGAATGCATCACTACATCAATTTGATCGTCGAACAAATGAATGTGAACTTGAAGTCCAAAGAATAATCCATTTGCAAAATATTGCAAATAAATTACCTGATGCATTTAATGATGTGAAAAGGGTAACTAAATCATACCTACCGGCTGCTAAATGCTCCAACACATATTGATGTTCCCAAAGAACCGCCAAATAATGAGTCAACGGCCCGACTCAAACGTGACAGACCAATTGGGTCCAAGGACAAAAATCCACGGAGAAGAAAAAGAGCAAATAATACAGATATTGAGATATCTGGTTCATTGATTGTTGACTCGAAAAATGTTGATCAAACCCCCGGAGAGGTTCAAGTACTTGACAATAAAGAGATCTCGATAAATTATGTCAAAACAGAGAAAACATTAAATCGAACAGAAATTATCGTCGACAATAAGTTTGCCTATAATGCATCATTTGATGTTGTTAATGAAAATGATGATCTAGATCCTAAATCTATTAATAAATGTCGCAATAGACATGATTGACCAAGTTGAAAAGCGCAATACTAGAAGAGTTAAACTCATTAGCAAAACGTGAGGTGTTGGGACCTGTGGTCCAAACACCAAGATTAATAATTCCTCTTGGTGACAAATGGGTATTTGTATGAAAAACAAATGAGAAAAATGAAGTGACTCGATATAAAGCTCGATTGGTAACACAAAGTTTTTCTCAAAGACCCAGTATTGATTATGAAGAAACATACTTTCCAGTGATGGATGCAATTACGTTCCGGTATATTATTTGAATGGATGTACAAGAAAAACTTGAAATGCGTCTTATGGATGTTGTTACAGCATACTTATACGGAAACTTGATAATGATATTTACATGAAAATCCCTGAATGATTTAAGATGCCAGAAGCATTTGATTCAAATTGTAAAAATATTTACTCCATTGAACTGCAAAGATAATTGTATGGGTTAAAACAATCTGGACGCATGTGGTATAAGGGACTTAGCGATTATTTGTTGAAGAAGGCTACAAAATTATCCAATATGTTCATGTGTTTTTATTCAAAGGAATGGATCAAAATTTGTTATTATTGTTGTATATGTTGATGATTTAATTATCATTGGAAGTTCCGAAGAACTTGAAAAGGTCGTTGATATCTTGAAAAGGAAATTTGAGATGAAATATTTAGGCAAAACAAAATTTTGTCTTGGCTTCCAAATTGAGCATCTTGTAAATGGAATTTTTTTTCCATCAATAGATTTATACAGAAAAAGTATTAAAACGATTTTATATGGATAAAGCTCATCCATTAAGTTCACCCATGGTTGTTCGATCTCTTGATGTGGTAAAAGAAATTTTTCGACCTCGTGAGGAGCAAGAAGAATTGCTTGGTCCAAAAATACCATATCTTAGTGCCATTGGTGCATTGATGTACCTCACAAATAGCACAAGACCAGACATAGCATTTGCTGTAAATTTATTTGCAAGATACAGTTCTTATCCAACACGAAGGCATTGGAATGAAGTTAAACATATATTTACATATCTTCGAGGCACCAAGGATTTGGGTTTATTTTACTCTAATGATTGTGATTTGCAATTGATTGGTTATGCAGATGCTGGATACTTATCTGACCCGTACAAAGAAAGATCACAAACGAGGTATCTATTTACTTATGGTGGATCAGTTATATCTTGGAAATCTACAAAACAAACTCTTACTGCCACTTCATCTAATCATGCGGAAATTATTGCAATTCATGAAGCTAGTCGAGAATGTTTCTGGTTGAGATCTGTGATTCATCACATAAAAGAGCAACGTGGCTTGTCTTCAAGTGAACAAGCAGTGACAACTATCTACGAAAAAAACGGGGCATGTATCGCGCAACTAAAGGATGGATACATCAAAGGTGATAGAACAACGCAAATATCCCCAAAGTTTTTTTTTCCACTCATGATTGCGGAAAAGAGGTGATATCAAAATTCAACAAATTCGTTCGAAAGATAATATGGCCGATCTTTTTACAAAATCATTGCCCACATCAACTTTTGAGAAACTAGTATACAAGATTGGGATGTGGCAGCTTAAAGATGTCAAGTGATATTTTCAACGGGGGGAGTTAATCCAAATTGTACTATTTTTCTTTGCCCGTGATTTTTCCCACGTGGTTTTTCATGACAAGATTTTTAACGAGACAGTTAACACCCACGGAGACTGTTGTACTCTTTTTCTTTCACCTGGTTTTATCTCATTGGGTTTTTCTGGTAAGGTTTTAACTAGACGCATTCATCGAAGGACATCCAAGGGGGAGTGTTGCAATATTATGGATGTCAAGATAATCAAAGATTGATTAATCATATCTTTTGAGGATGGTAGAGAATCGTAATCATATTAATTCCTTTTGATATTATAGTTACCTTATCTAAGGATTTCTTGTACCTATAAATATGTCATTCATGTAACTCATTTGATATATTGAATTGGCTTGTTTTGCTTGATTTTGCTTGGTATTATCTCTTATTAGTGTTTTTGCTTGGTATTATCTCTTATTAGTGTTTTGCATTTATTTATAACAATTAAATCAAAATATAAGAAATTTTTTTAGAAGTTATACTTCGTATTAATAATAGATAGAACACTAAAACTATAAAAATCTGTTTTACTCGTGAAACAAGATAATTTAAGTAAGTTTCTTGTAATATGTCTCACAAATATAAGATAATTAAGTAAGTTTATTGTGAGACATAAATCTATGACACGGATTGGAAAAATTCATATTTGAAAAAAGTAATACTTTTTAATGGATATGGTCGAATTGGATATCTGTCTCACAAAATTGACTCGTGAAACGAACTCATATGAGTTTTTTCCGTAAATTTAAAATGTATGATATAAGAATGACAAATCATTATACACAGATCACAAAAATTTATGTGAGACGGACTCCAACTCGATATGATTCATGAAAAATATTATTTTTTATGCTAAATGTATTATTTTTCACTTTAAGTATAAATCAGGTTGACCTGTATCACGAAAATAGATCATCGATACCGTCTTACAAGAAAAAACAACACCAATTTGCAAATAACAAGGAAAAAATATCTAACTCATAATCCAAACGATGCGAATCCTGGACTCGACTGTTGGTTTTAGCCTCTTTAGATTTAGATGTTGTAAACTAACAGTTTAAAGCACAGACAAAATGAAATTTAATTAAGTCACTTTTAACAACAATAACACATTTAAAAAATGAAAATGAAAAAACAAAAATTGACGAATACTAAAGTGGTCGGAATTTACGAAAAAGTGAAAAACTACTGAACATATTTTGAAATAAATAAAACTAAAACAAAATGGTCGCTAGAAATTCTCAAAAGTTGCAGAGAAAGTTTCTGTAGCCTTTTGCGATGAAGTTGTTGCCTTTTTTTAGTTTCTTTCTTGCAATTTTTTTCAAATTTTCACTCGGTTAAATCCTCTGCTTTCGAACATGTCAATTGCAGTGTGATCTAGAGTGAGGCTACACTCTAAGCATGGTGGACCCTTCGACCAAAGCAAGAATCAATATCAAAGCCGTAATTTTAGAATAGATTTTGATTAGGCAAAAGAGGAAGTGCAAGTGTAAAACGAAGATGAAGACAGAAGCCTCCGCGTCCGAGCGGTCAAATCCTACCGGCCGAGCGCCATACTTACTGTCCAAGGCGATGATTTCCAGAACACTCCGCGCTCGAGCGGTAACATCTTAATGCTCGAGCGCGCCCAGTCCAAAATCCTTCGCGCCCGAGCGGCAGAATCTCGCGCCTGAGTGCGTCGCCATTCGAGAAATTTAGACTTTGACCTAATTAAGAATCCTAGATTATTTGGTAACTTATTTTGAGTATCTTTTAGTTTTGTAAACAATATATACACGAAAATTGATCATTCTAAAGAACTTTTGAATTAACTTTTTGAATGAAATAAACTTGTGAGTTTTTTCCCAATTTCAAAACTTGGCTTTATATACACATTTGTGTGTTTCTCAAGTCAAACTTATCAAATTTTAACACTTTGTGGCGTTTGTTGAATGTTTTTCGATCAGATTGTCAAATACGAGTTCTTTGAAGATTCCCTTGAGATCGATTGTTATCTTCATGAATATTTGTTGATATGATTTTTGTAGCTTAGAGGTGAATATTACAACAATTACTTGTTTCAAAAAGAATGGGACAACAAAGCCTTTTATTTGTTTCATTGAATCGAGGGCGTGACTTCGTTTTTGAGTGCGTTTGCTTTTCGAAGTCGAAGAATTTCATCATTTGGTATCAGAGATTTTGGTTTCCTTTGATTCAAGTAATATTATCGCTTTTATTAGCAGATCTAAGTTAATCCTTCGTTTGTTATCAGATCTGTTTTATCCTATTTTTCTTCGTCTTTCGTGAATCTTGCGATTCTCGAAATTTTTGAGTTGTGATTTTTTTTCTTTTTTTCCTAAGTGCACAAAGAATCCTTGTGCAATCCAAAAAAAATACAAAAATTCCGAAAATTTGCAATAAATTTGTTTGGGTATTTTATTCCACTATCTTTTGTGAGTCATATTCAAGTGACTCTCACAATCCAAAAAAAAATTCAAATTTCTTGTTTAACGCTGTCCGTGTAAGTCAGTTTGCAAATGTTGTGAAGTTTGAACTTGTGAGTTTGATGCACACAAGCTACAAAGCCTTAAGTGTACCCTACGAGAGAACTCTCAAAAATCGAGTGCAATACTTTAAGGTGAGCGTTTATTTCTTGGAGTGACGTGCAAGGTATTTGTAGTGAGGGAAAAAAAAAAGAAAAAAAAAAGAGAGTCGAGTGAATTTTCATTGGAGTGACTGGTGAGGATTTGTGGTGAAGAAACTTTATTCTTTATTATTTTCTACTAACCTTTTCTTGCAGGTATAATGTCTAACGACCGCCAATTTCAAACAATGTTAGAGGAGTTGGATAGAATGTGAAGAAGGAGTTTAAGCCCTTACGTCAAAGGTATAGGCAGTGTAAAGAAAAGGAGACATATAATAGAAATGATGATGAGAAAAGGCGAGGTAGTAGATTTTAAGGGGATAGAGCATTGCACATGGATCGATATGATGATAAGCAATGTGATGAGCATGGCTTGTATGATGATTCATTGGCATCCACCTCGTGGTCTAACAGAAACGAGAAAATCGTGGAAAGGCCAATGGTTGAGTCGAGGCATGAACATCGAGGTACATCTAAAACTTCTAGTCCTCATACTGTTGATATTAAATGTTGTCAGTGTCTAGAAGTTGGTCATAGTATTAGCCAATGTACACGTGGTGAGATGACAGTAATAAAATCGCCAGTTGAGCTTAAATCTCAAATGGAGGTTGATGTTGCGGTTGAGCTTAAATCTCAAATGGAGGTTGATGTTGCGTTTGAGCTTGAATCTCAAGTGGAGGTTGAGGTTGTTGTTGAACTTGAACATGAAGTTGAGGTTGTAGTGGAACCTGAATTTGAGGTTGTGGTCAATAGAGTTGATGATGATGGTATTCCGCTAGTTGGTGAGTTGGATGTTGTTGAACGATATACAACGGAGAATGAATCATTAGGTGGGGAAGAAGTGCCTAATTTGTCTACTATGGAGGAGGAGAGTAGGCAAGAAGAAACTTTGTTGCTCACATCATTTGAGAAAAAACATATTTCTTTTTATCAATTGAAATTAATTGAAATGAGTGGAAAAAAATGTGATATGGTCGAAAGAAATAGTGAACAAAAAAGTGAGGTGGACATAGAGATGAGAGAAAAAGAAAAAGAAAAAGAGGTCAAAGAAAAGAAAAAGAAAAATAATTTGAAGGCCCAAAAAATTGAGGTTGAGTGTTATTTACTTTTGTATAAATCCCTTAAAGTACCTTTGTACAAAGAGGTTTATTATCACTGTGATGATATCGCCGGTTCAATCCCGAGCATTGTTATTCCACCCTTGCAGGATTATGGAGATGTCATGATGAGGAGACAAGCAAGAACTGATGGTGGAGGAAGGCCATGTATTGATCAACATGACGTTGGAGGCAATCAAGGTGAGGTAAAGTTAGTTGCCAACGCAACAACTATAAGGTATGACTTTCGTCGTTATATTAATTCATTGTTGTGTTGTATTCAAGAATTTGGAGTGAGTGTTGAAAGTTTGATGTCCACAGGGTTTAACAGTGAATTAATATTTTTGTCGAGGAGTCACAGAGTTGAGAAGGGTGAAACATTGCCTGATTTAAGTTCAAATGTTATTGATTTTGAATTTTCAAAAGTTTTCAAATTGATGAGAATTTGTCGTGACAGTGAATTATATGCATTAGAATTAAACTTTTGTGATGAGTTAAATGATTACATGTGTTCTATTTGCATGATTTATATTTGTGTGGGGATGGTTTTGAGATATTGATGGTTGGATATGATAATTGCTTCATTCATGATGAATATATGTTTAAAGATGTAATGCCCGAATATTGAAAAAAATAAAATTGTGGCAGCAGTTGTAATGGTTTATGGATTTACGTTATGGTATGAATGGTAATGAATGTTATAGAATAGAATAGATAATGGATGGGTAGAATCAAATGTTGAATTTGAGCTAAATAGATAATGGAAGTGCAGAAACGGTATGAAAAATGTGGCAGTAGTTGTGTTTTTTAGCATAATGTTTTGTATATTGATCCAATTGATGTGAGGCCACTTTTATTAGAAAGATAAGACATAAGGCTATAACTTTTTTATTTTGAGTTTTGGTCAAATCATTAGGGAAGACAAGCCAAAAGCGCCCCGAAGTGTGTCGTGCGTATCTTCGTTCCTACAATGACACATGTTGGGAGATTGAGTATAACTTTTTACTCATACCTCCAAATGATATGAGGCTAATTGGAGATGCAAGCCAAGACATAGAGCAACAACTTTGTAGTTTACCACTTTCACAAATTCGGAAGTTAAAAATACATTTTGGGCAGAATACTGCGCGCCATTGCGCAGGATCCGGCGCCCTAGCGCGCGGGTTGCTGGAATTTTGGGTGTTGGGCAGTATGGTGCGCGCCCCTGCGCCAAAACACGCGCCATGGCGCCCAGCACTTATACAAAAAACGTGTTTTGAGGTTTGGATGGTATATAATAGATTGGGGAATGATTTTTGTATCATTTCTTCTCATCCTCATTTCTCTCCGTCTGTTTAGAGCTAGGGTTCCTCATTTCTCCTTCAATCCAATTTCTTCCAAGACATTAATCTTTTATTGAAGCCTTAATCTTTGCTTGGAGATTAGAAGTTCTTCTCCTCAAGAGTTTAGAAGCAAGGTAAGAAAGCTTATTTCCTTGGGTTAGTGATTGAAGGGAAAACAATGGGTTGTTTGGTTTGAGTGTTGAGGTAAAGTTGTTAATATAATGATTGATGGTATTGTATGTATTGATATTTTGGAAAAGAAATGGAATTGTAGAGGAGCTAACTCTTTAGCACGCACGTCACGTGTTTGACAAAATGATTCAATGAATGTTTTTATGTCATATTACGGTTAAGAAATGATATGGATTCCTTCTTTACACAATTGTTGGGATTTGAGTTTTCTTGAATATCAAAATTGCGGATCTTGATTCGAAGCATTATTGAATTAATTATGAATTTTGTACAGAAATTGCTCTGTTTTGATAAATGATCCGAGTTCTTGAGTTAAAGTGAACTTCGAAGGTTCAAGACTTCTCACCTACACATTTCAATCTTCTTTTGGTAATATTTAAAAGGCATGTTACGGTCGGTAACATACGAGGTAAAAGTATCATTTTTATTTTAAATTGAAAATTCTATGGCTCGATGAATTACTTGTGATTTGATGATGATTGTGGCCTTGAGATGAGTTTATTATAATATCGAAATGATGATATTGATTTGCATCATTACATTGTATATTGAGCCACTTGTTGATTCAGATTTGATATGGCGGAGGTCGCCTTGATTTATTGATTTGTTGGACGTATGGGGCTATAGTTGAGTTGGCATAGTGTATGCGGAGGTCGCTGCTATGGCCTGAACACTCTCTATATGCGCACCATAGTCATGGGATTATAGAACACAGCACCCCACCTCGAGCGGATGAGTCGGTGGATGTTGCTGGGGGATTCTCTTTACTTGGGTACCCTATGACCAGATGATTCACTTGATCTTGAGATTTATTGATAGCCAACAGCTTCTGATCATGCATTGCATTATATTGCATCTTTATGAATTTAATATGAAATATTTGTCACTTTAATTCTCATATGTTATTGATTGTATCATACTGGGTTTATACTCATCGGCATGTCCGGTACCTCTTGTTTTCATGTGCTTGACAGTAGGTGAGGCGAGGCTTGGGATGCCAAAGTCCAGCTCAAGGCGAGGAGATACGAGTTAGAGTGGGATTCTCGGGTCTTAGGAGCTATTTTATGATGTTTGGATTTCTTTATTTTGGCATGTTGAAAATTATATTTCAAACATTTGAGACAATTAAATTATTTTTACGATGTTTATGTGGATTTGTGAACCACAAATTATGTATTTTACTCGATCATTTGGTTTGTTACTATTATAATTATTAGTATTAGATATCGGACTCGGGGCCCCACATTAGGTGGTATCAGAGCGTAAGATATTTGGGAACAGGGTAGATTGAGTCAGTTCGAATTGCTTGATCATGTGATATATTTGCTAGCATTTTCATTGTGCCATAATGTGAAATGCATGATTATAATTGAGATATTATATTGTTGAGCTTTATTCGAGATTTTGAGATTGTTGAGTCTCGAGAGCCAAAGATGATTGATACGAGATTGAGATGATTATGATATTGTGATTTTATCTGTGTTTGATCTATTTTATATCAGAAATGGCTACTCGAGGTAGAGGTCGTGGTAGACCTAGGCAGAACATATTAATGGCACAAGATCAGGGTAGTGCTACTCATACTCAGATGGATATAACTCCGACTCCGATGGAGATACTGTTAGCAAGATTTCAGTCTTTGCACCCACCAATGTTGAAGGGTACATAGAATACATTAGAGTGTGAGAACTGGTTGGAGAATATGGATCAGTTATTTGAATCTCTTGAGTATCCAGATGACCGTAGAATCAAATTAGTTTTCCATCAGTTATTGGATGTTTCTAAGAGCTGGTGGCTCATGACCAAGAAAGCTTTAGAGGGTTGAGATACGATTGTTACCTGGGATATTTTTAAATCTGAATTTTTAGCGTTTCTTTCCTACCTCTTACAGGAAAGATAGGGGAGCCGAGTTTGCAAATTTAAAGCAGGGAAATTTGAATATTGAGGACTATGTTGCTAAGTTCTCGAATTTACTGAGATTTGCTCCTCATGTAGCATCCGATGAAGAAGCTAAGGCCGATCACTTCATAAATGATCTTAACCCTGATATCTTTACCTTGGTTAATACCGGAAGGCCTAACACTTTTGCTGAGGCTCTTGATCCAGCAAAGGGAGCTGAAACCGGAATCATTAGGCAGAGAGGTTCTCAGATGCAACGACCCCAATAGCCACAGTATAGACAGCAATTCAGACAGGGTAATAATGGCGGTAACAGTGGAAACATAAGAGAGCAGTTTCGGGCTAGAGGCAAGCAATTTAAGAGGCATGGCAGTAATTTTTTGAGTTTTAGTGGATCGAGACAGTCTGGTTCAGTTCAGAGCACTGGTTATTCAAGTCCGACTTGTGGTCAGTGTGGTGGTAGACATTATACCGATCAGTGTAGAGGAATCTCGGGAGCTTGCCACTTGTGTAACCAGGTGGGACACTATGCTCGAGTGTGTCCTAACCGTGGCAGTGATATGTCTCAGAGTGGGGGATCATCGAGACAGACACCTCACCAGAATCGTCAGAACCCTACAGTTCATTCCTATCAGCAGTCAAACCGATCAGATCAGAACAAACAGAGTGGTAGCCACAGGGTAGGACAGCCACCTAGACAACAGGGTCGAGTTTTTGCACTCACGGAGGATGAGGCACATAATGCTCCAGATAATGTCATTGCAGGTAATTGTTTTCTCTCAGGTTATCCTGCTTATGTTTTGATGGATACTGGTGCATCACATACTTTCATAGCTGAGCACTTTGTCTCATTGCATTCACTGCATTCTATGCCATTATCATCTACATTATCTATTTCTACTCCA